>NC_055683.1:35690482-35897982 GCF_017639745.1 Melanotaenia boesemani
AATCAGTGGATTGCAGTGTGTCAAGCTCCACCCTTTAGGGTTGGATTGGTAACATAATTTTAAAAATGCAAAAAAAAAAAAAGCGTACCACCTAGTGGTGGACTAAGCCGGACCTTGGTAGAATCGGGGGCTTGTCTCTACACTGATAGCACTGATAAAATGTCACAATTCAACAAAGTTGACAAATTCCACCTCTTCCTGATTGAAAACAGAAAATCTCCAAAATTTGTGAACATAATTTGAGTTCCCAGCTCTCTGCCATGAAAGCCTGTACTAACATAAATCCACCTACTCATATAGCCAGCATTATAACATTAGTGCATATACAGGTATGACAGGAGCTACTTTGCAGACAATCTTTAGCTTAATGATTTTTTTTAATTAAAGATTCAACAGTTTATGGTTATAGCCACTGATGCCTAAAGACTAAATGTCATACTCAGTCATGGAAACATGGAAATGCTTACAGAGGAATGTAGCCCCCACAAAATTTGAATTACAGGGACAAAAAGGCATCTCAAAATCAGCACGGTTTTGAACCTCAACGTCTTGTGATGTAGGGAGGAAAAAATAAATAAAAAATCGCTTTGATGGCATTGTTTGATATGGCATGACCTTTCCCAGGCAAGAGGACAGTTTCAGATAAAAGGACTAGCCCCAGTTGATTCCTTATCCATGCAGTTCAGCTTTCATTAGTCTTTTGTCATATATCTTTTAACAAAAATCAATCTTTCCTCAGCTTGTCATTCCTGTCATCCCTGTTTTAATAGTCTGATTTTCCTCCCTTTTCACTACTGACGCAGTTTGGTCATTAAAAACAAACAGAAGGGCAGAGCAAGGTGAGGCGTTTAAACTATGACTCAGCCACTAGTACAACATCAAGCATGACTTTCCATGTGCCACGACCTGCTTGGATAGAATTACAGCCAGACAACACCCATTGGCTGAAAATAGGTCAAGTTGAGATTCACGTCATGCAGCAGCTCGCTTGGGGAAGCTCGGTTTGTCATGTTTAAAGCACAAGACTTTAAATTCTGCAGTTCAGTGTTTTTTAAAAAAAAGAGAGAAAAAAACACAACCATTTCAAGGTTTATGCTAAAAATATGACCGTATCCCACCTGAGAGGAGAAACTGTGTCAGTTGAGGATCTAATCTGTGTCACTGTCACAAAACGAAGCTGCTGTTTTCATGAAGGACAGATGATTGACTCTGAGAACATATTTTAGGATCTTTCAAGCCATATTTGTAGATAAACTGACATCTTGAATTTGAATTTGACAAAAGGGAGTGTTTACTTCTGTATTGCATTGGCTCTTCTGTCAGTGATACAGGTGTTTTGCTTTATCTGCTCAACAGTTTCCATTTTTGTTAAAATGTTTTAGGTGGTTTGTTTTGCTGAAATAGGCAAGATCTTCCCTCGTAAAGAGCTTGAATGGTTCAGTATAAATAACCCGTATGTATGCTAACATTTCAGGGTTTTTGTTGTTTTGGTTTAGATGATCTTTATTGGGTTTCTTAGATTTATAGCATTTAAGGTTTAGTTAGTTCAGGTTTGGCTGCATTATGTTCATTGCTACCAGCTTAGTGTTCATATATTTTCACTCCTGTTCTGTATTCTGGTTACCTTTTACATCCTGCTTTAATGTTATAGTTTTGCTTCCTTTGTTCATTTCAGTTTTTGCTTCCTGCCCTTGATCCATACCAGGTCTTTGTCTCTGGCTGCCACACCTCAATTCCCCCCCATTTATATGTACATACAGTATATCCTCTTTGGCTTTCTTCAGTGTATATATTTGTTCAGTGCATTTTTCTCTTTGTCTGTCACTGTTTCTTTGACCGTGCAGACTTGAATGTCTGATTTTTTTGTTTGTGTGTTTGTGAATTGCCTTCCTCTGCAGCACATTTGGTGTAATTGGAGTTCATTTTTATCTCTTCATATTTTTCTTTCTAACTTGTCCTGTCCAGCATCATAGAATGCATAATGTTGGTCTGGTGGCCATGTTTTGCTGAACAAATTTGCTTTGCCAGTAGGAGCTTCACGAATATAAGACTCCTCTTGATACTTTTTTTAATGGCTGAATTTACATATTAATGCTGGATCTAATGGGGGGGCAAAAGAAAAGAGAGTAAAACGTGTAAAAATGAGACAAAGATAAAAAAGAGAGGCAAAACAACCTTACACAGGAAAAAAAAACAAGACAACTTGTGATGGACTGATTACCTATCCAGGGTGTACCCTGCCTCTCACCTGCTAAGATGCTGGGATAGGCTCCAGCTTACCCGCGACCGGTAATGGACTACGCGGTTCAGAGAATGAATGAATTAATGAAAAAAGACTAAAGACTTCCTAATACAGAGTTGCAGCTTTCATGTCACTGCATGATAACATCACCCTTAAAAGTGATGAAGAACACACTCAACATGAATGTGTTGCTACATGAGAGTAGTAGTAATAGTAGTAGTAGTACTAGATTCATGAGCCATTCCTGCAGCTCATATTGGGCAACTTGTAAAAATCATATTAAGATCAAACACCAGAGTAAAAACAGAAATCTCAAGACTATAAGTTTTGTGTTGTCACTTATGGTGAACCAGCCAGCTAAATGAGAAGGATAATTCAATATTAAACTAAATGTATTCTAGAGTTGCTGACCTCCCAAAGTGAACATACTTAACAGAATTTACTTTTCAGATTTCCTTTGTTTCTTTGTTTTTTTTTTTTTTTACAGAGCAATTTCAAATACCAACATTTCATTGTTACTATTTATCATGGCTTTGTTGTTCTCAAACCATTTTCAATTAAACATTGAGTTTTAAAAGTAATTCTATTTTTAATTTCATTTAGCCCAACTTTTTTAAAAACAGGTTAGTACTCATGTATTACAAAGTCTTCCTGGATTCTCTTTGTCAGTCTTTTGTTGTTCATCTCAGTTACAAACTGAGTTAAACAGCATGCATGTGCAAATCTAAAATACTTAAAGTATTTGTTGTTTGTTCAATTTCAACTGCCCAGAACCAAATAATTTAAATACATTTTCATACTGGAACTAAGCCACAGCCTTGCCCCATGGAAATGCTTCTGTTTGGGTTGAAAACAACAACATAGACAAGCTTTTAAAGTTGCTGCGTAAACACTGGGATCTCATTTCTAGTCCCTGAGGGCCATGGTCTTGCAAGTTTTACATGTTTCCCTGTTTCAACCAACCTGACTCAAATTAATGGGTCATTGTACAGAGCTCGACAAGATGCAGGATCCATTTGATTTGAATCAGGTGTGTTGGAGCAGGGAAGCACCAAAAAGCCTGCATGATTCCAGCGCTCGAGTACTAGTGTTTGAGATCCCTCATGTAAACAAAGAATAACTGAAGAGCTGCAGTCTTTAAATGTAATATACCTATGAATACATGAGCACGTTAGATGGATGATACATGAAAGCGTTTAGAAACAGGCTCAACTTACAACAGACTGCATGTATGACTGATGTGCTTCTGTCTGCAAACATAAATTACGCTGTCAATCTACTGTATGAAACTCGTCATGAAACCACAAAAAAGGGCCATAGCCTGGGGGTGTTCTCTTTGCTCATTTGACCTACTTATGTGCAACACCAAGCTTGAAAAAGAAGGGAAGAGAAATTAAATTTTTGTGGTGTTGGTTGCATTTCATGTGGGCACTTATGCTTGGCATATGTGGTAAAGAATGCACTTCTGAGCATAAATAGTACTATAAAATAAAAATAGAAACACGTTGTGTGAAAAATTACCAAAGGCTTATATGTAGTGTTGGTCATGTTTAAAGATGTGAACATAAGTAAAAATGCACTTGTAAGGGATCCAATAATCTTATTATTTAGCTATAAGGGACATTTAACAGCCTTTTAGTTGTACTTTTTGATACCCAACATGAGTTTTAATTATTAAAGTTCTGTAATTTGACTTGCAGAAGATTTTGATTAATCTTTTATTCATTTTAATAAAAGGAGTATTTTGATATGTAAATGGACGATTTCCCCAGCTATCGGTGAAGGCAACACGAGTGAAACCGCTCCTCTGCGATACGGGTAGTTTTTCTCACGCTCCATGAACGTACCATTGTCCCCGCCCTCCTCGAGCTTTGACGTCACCAGCGCCAGGGTCCGCACATGGATGGAGGAGTGTAGCGGCTCCGGCAAAGCTCCGCTCCCTCCGCCCTCCTCCTCCAGCTATTTGCCAGTCAGCCTCGACGACAGACAGCTCGCCGTCTTGCTGCCGCGCGGAGCCTCGTCCTCTCCATCCGAGCTCCGGCGTCGTTTTGCAGGCTGCGCTGATCGCTCCACGGGCCGGCTCGTGAGTTCGGTTTCGTTTGGTTACTTTTTTTTTCTTTCTTTTTTTTTCTTTTTTTTTCGGGCTTGGAGTTTTGTTTGCTGATTGCCCTTAAATACACATGGAGAAAATGGCCAGACCGCTTCCTTTAAATCCAACTTTCCTGCCGCCGACTCACGGCGTCTTGAAATCCCTGCTGGAAAACCCGCTGAAGCTGCCTTTCCATCATGATGAAGGTACGTTGTTAAATATGTCCAAAACTTGACCTGCTTGTACACAGATTTTGCTTTCGACTGTGGTTGTTGTCGTTCTGTAGACATCAATAGGTTTGAGAGATTAAGGGTAGTGTAGTTTAACATACATATTATAAAGTGAGTCATCTTGACATTTGACGATCTATGTAAAATAACTGCATATAATCTTATTATTTAGAAAACTGCGAAGATGAGACAAAAACAAGGTGCGTTTCTCGGCTTTAATGTCACTGGCAGGTTGACGTGAACTTTAGCTCAAGGAAGCTAACAAGCTATTTCATCATATTATTATGTAAATGGAAAAAAAGAGCAGACTTTATGTGAGTTTGTTAATTTTATGACTGCACTGTTTTAACTCGGACGTGCTGTTTATAAACGTTAAACCTTCCTCTTCTTCAGTTGGTGTTATTAGCGATGCTAAAAGTTGTCGATAGGGGGCGTCTTTTCTGTTTGGAAGCAGCTTTGAAATCTGTTTATATCCTTGAATGTATGAAAAGCCATTACGTTATCTGAGCATGAATGGACGCATAGTATTTAATTTGAAAAGGTCAGTCCATGCAAATATATATTTTTCCTGTTATCCATAAAAAATAACACTGTGTTATTAGTCAAAGATGAAAAATATTTAAAGTTTTGAGTTTGCCAGCACTTTAGTGACATTAACGAGTCTTTAATAGGATTTTTTTTTTCTTTTTAAAACTGAATTTTCCTGGAAATGATGTCACATGTAAGATTTCCTGGTGTTGAATTAGTTGACCTAACCCTTTAGAATGAAACATCAGACATATTTCTATTTATACTCGTGAAACGACCCGTGATCCTTCTCAACTGTAACACAAAGGATTGACTGTGTGCACACATTTGCAGGATTTGGGAAGGAGAAGGAGAAGGAGAAGAAGTTGGACGATGAGAGCAGCACAGCCAACCACCCACAGTCGGCCTTCCTTGGACCGACCCTGTGGGACAAAACCCTGCCCTATGATGGAGACAACTTTCAGCTGGAATACATGGACCTGGAGGAGTTCCTGTCAGAAAATGGCATCCCGGCCAACACAGCTCAGGGCGAGCAGGCCCCGCAGACAGCACAGCCACCGCAGGCCCCTCTTCAGCAGGCCCCGCCACCCGCGCCACCCACACCCTCTGTGGTTGACCTCAGCAGCCGCGCCACCACATCGGTTCACACAGCCATGGCTCCTCAGACCTGCCTCCGAAGCCCCGGCACAGCAGGTAGGAAGCAAATGCAGCACAGCCTGATGTGCACATAAAAGCACACCTGCATACACCCACACATGGATGCTCACACTTATCATACCTTCTCGATGTCATAGGGTGGAGGTGGGGGGTGGAGGCTGTGGAGGTCTCTGCTGCTGAGCACACCTGCTTCACACATACACACCTTTAAACATGAGATGCTGGGAGTTTTGCTAAGTGAAAGGCCAATTTAGAGAAGCAACCCAAGGTCATGCATTCAGGAGTCAAATATCTTCCTGGTTGGAGGCTTGTACTGCAGGTTGGACCCACACATGGGTCAGTTCTGTTTTACAGCCCCGAGCTGGACTTTAGAGTCCTAGACTACAGTCCTAGCTAAACGGGCTCAAGTCCAAGGATGCAGCACAGTCTCATTCTCTAAGCTGATTAGTTACCTTTGTTTACATCAGTTTTTTGGCCAGTGATTGTAAAGTTGCATTATGGGATGTAGTTTTCTCTGAAAATAGCTTTTAAATAAGCTTTTTTATTCCTAATAATTAGAACGTACCACATTCTGTTGACCCTTATTTAACACAGGTCTTCCCATGAAGACTTAAAGAAGATCTATAAAACATAATTTTTCCTTCGAGGTCTGCAGGAGTCCCACAGACTCATCAAAACAAATTAAAATTTCACGAAAACTCTCGTAGAACTGCATCCCGCACCAGTTCTAAGTAATAGTGATCAAATAAAACTTCTCATGATCAAAAATCTTATTACAGTAACAAGCTGACATTAAGCAGGCATTCAGCCTGCGATTTAAACTTCTCCAAGAAACTATTCGGGTTTTTAATTCACCAGACAACAGAACCAAATTAAATAGTTTATAACGGACAACTTGTCACTGTAAACATGACCGAGCCACGAGCAGGCCGAACCTGAGCGGAGCTCTGGGGACTGTTTGTGTTTCACGTCCGAACTTTGCTCTGCACTGCTGCTGGAAGACGATCTGATGATGAGCCGCAGATGGAGACTCTGCAGGATGACAGAGTTTTTTTTTTTATTTTTTTATCTGAGAACGTTCTGGAAAGCAGCGAGTTAAAGAGTCAGTGAAAGCTCCATAGAGTCTGCTGACGACTCGGTCACAAGAATGCAGATCGTCAGGTATTGATCACGGTGCTGATCAAAGGCTTCATTTGATGGTGGAAGATGAATGCTAATTGATCCCTTCCACTCTCCTCCAGGACTCTGATCATTTATCAGCTTGATTACATTAAATGTGTCTCATCCTGTTTGTGTGTTTTTGTTTTGTTTTTTTGGGATGAAATCGTCCATAACCCCCCCACCCAAAGGAGCTGCAAACACACAGTCCCATTATAGCCGTTAAGTTGTGTGTGTGTGTGCTGTTTGTGCCTGATGTTTACTTGATGTTTGCAGATCCTCACAGCTGCCACCGTACAAACACTTCCCCTCGCTGCGGTGCATCTCATAGTGGGAAAATTAGGAAGGAAGAAACCTTGATTAGGTTGTGCAAACACATCTGTAATGTGGTAAATGCATCACACAAGGCTCAGCTTGCTTTTTTTCAATAAGTCATCCAAATCTTTTGTATTTAAGGTGATTCATGTGGACAAAAAGCAAACATGATTACTAGAATATTCTGCAGATTAGAGTTTAATTACTCAAATTTTACTTAAAGGGAAGTGGGTAGTTGTTTTGAATTTTAAAAACTGGAAATATTTGGAGAGAAAATGCAGAATTTAAAGAAAAAATACAAATCAGAAAAAAGTGTCTCAAAGCCTTTATTTAGTTATTTATTTTTTTATTAAGAGTCAAGTAACAGTGACTTTAATAATAAACTGGGTATATGTACTGGAAGTTAGGCTTTAAATATTTCCTGTTCCTCTCAAATATCCCTCATATCCTCATTTGAAGTTCCCAAAAAGTAACGCATTACTGCCTGATGCAGCACATGCACACATCTACCTTTTTAGCCTGGGACGACGTGTGAAACATCGAAATAATTACACATTTAAAGAAATGACTGATGATTAAAGCTGATTAAAGCTGGGAGTTTAACCTCTCGAGACTCTGAAACATGAAATAAAAACGTCAGTGTTAAGTTTTAAATAAAAGCATCAGGTTTTAGAAGACTTGTTTTGTTTTAGCCTTAAAAACTTGTTATTCCTGCCCGGTGGTGACGAGAAGCTCAAAGTTTGACTTCAGTAAGAATAAAAGCTCATTTTAGTCTAAAATGCCAGAAAATGGTTGGAACATCTGCTTTATTTAACTGGAAATGATCCCAGTCTGATCCAACTCTCCACATCTTGCAAGAAAACTTGTAAACAAACAAAAATCAGGAATTGAAGCTCATAGCTTTGTAGAATTTAGGATCAAATTTTCTCATCAGAATCATCTTTTTGGTTCATAAATGTGGTGAATTCATGCATTTCCAACTCGCCAACCTGGTGATGTTTCTCTCAGGAATAGAAAGATGAGCAGATTGGACGGTTTGTTTTGGAGCTGGAGGTAAACAGATCCTCCAGAGGAGGTGCATCTGTACAGCACAGTTGATTCCAGCCTCTGTGCACGTGTGTGTGTGCGTATGTGTGCATGTATGCAGAGGCTGGACCTGGATGATGAGTTGGGTCCGTGTGCATGTTCACATTTACCTCTCACGTGAACGCGGCTGGAGTTTCCTGCAGCGTGCAGGGCCATGTGACGGACACATGCAGGCGCCGTGTGCTGCAAACAGGAGCTTGTCACGGCATGAACCGGCCCTCCCTCCCCTCCCTCCCTCCCTCCCTCACTCTCACTTTCAACCCCTCCCTTCCCTTCCACTTCCCGTCCAGTCTTTCCTCTCTCGCCGGCCTCAGCTCAGACCCAGCCCGGGTCCGGGAGCCAAGGCACAGCCTGTACCCTGCAGAGGTCACATGGTCTCGGGTGTGCTCCTGTCACGTGTGTCTAATATTGTTCCCGCTCAGCGAGTCTGGTCTCGTCTAACCAGCTCCACAATCTCCACCACCACCCACAACAACCATCCAGCATGTACATCTCCACTCAGACACACAAGCAGCAGGCAGCTGGTAGCAGTGAATAAAGCAACCAGAGCGTTACAGGGTTTTTCTCAGACTTGTGGGCCTATGTCAGGAGATAGACCCGGTGAGCTGCCTGGCCAGGGCCAAAGGGGAAATCGGATGTAGGAGGGTGGGTTGCAGGGCGGGCCGTGTTGCATTCCTCCATCGCGACTGTTTTCAACAAAAGGAGGCCTGGCAACAAACAAGTTGGCTCAATCTTGGAGCTCCATGTGGAGTCTAGATAAGCATCGATGTGTAGAGATGACTAAGGGTGGCAGGTTCTTAAGCTGGCCTTTGGGCATGTGTCCTGGAGAAATTACTTTTAAGGCATCCTGCATATTTTTGACTTCCTTAAAAGCATCGTATGCATACACTGAATTCATTTTATATGCTTATTAATTCCCTGAAATCGTTTCCAATTGAGGTAAATGCTTAATTTGTTGGGACTATTTTCAGCTGAGGATTAATATACAAGCTTAAGTGTGTATTTCTGGCAAAGTACAGTGTGTTCACAGTGATGAAAGAAGGCTTTAAATAGTTTTGGGTACAACAATGGAGCTCTTTGCAATAGAGGGATAATCTGTTTTAGACTTTAGAAACATTTTGTTTTATTTTTATCTCATTTTAAAATAAGAAAATAAGAACCACCCCAAACATAATATTCTTTTCTGATAATGAAGTACAGCGAAATACGTGAGTCCTTAAACGCGTGAATGCAGCGTCTGAGTGGAAGAACTGGTTGCTGTGGGCCGGCGTCACGCCCAGCTCAGAGTTCAGCAGCTCTGCTCGCTGATACGACCCAACAGCTCAGCCTTTCTGCATCGTTATCGCCTGCACGGCAACATGATAACATTCACAGTCAGGCTGATACCATCATCTAGCGTGACACCAACCTGTAACCAGGACAGCAGGGGGGTTATAAATAGATAAAATACTTGTTTATTCCTAATTTTACACAGCTTAGTTATAGGTCAAACACAGCCAGCTGTGTCTTTTTTTTGTTTGTTTGTTTTTCCTGGTGTATTTAATTTTTGAATTTTCTGAACTGGGGAGGGACTATAATAACCAATGTTCACTTGTCTAGCCAAAAGATCAACAACCGTGCGTTAGCTGTGCTGATTACGAGATCAGAAAGGCAGGTAAAGGTGATTAGGGTGAGGTGGGTTATTTTCAGGTTGGTGTTTTCCTCGCTGACAACAGATTTAGTTCATAAGAAGCTTGTTCTCTGGCGCTGCTCGACCCATAAATGACGGGAGGTCAAGTTGGCCTATTTATGTCTTAGCTTATGGACAGATTACCTCTACAAGTGTGAAGGTGGTGCAGAGGAATCATTTAGTGCTGATTAGATTATATGCTGTTTTATTAGATCAGTTATTCCTGGAAACTAATAGTTGTGACGCACAAAAGAGAATGAAATAATGAAGAAAAATAAACACATGTGGAAATAAAAATGATAAATAATCACAAGTCAGCTGAAGTTCCGCTTTGATTGGCACAGAACAAAAACTAGAGGGGGAAACAAAGACAAGGAAAAAAGAAAAGTTAAATGAATAAATAGCAAAATAATATTTAACACAACAGTAGCTACAACAGGGGAAAATATAGCAGGTTAAATACAGGGGGGGAATAAAACAATAAAAAAAATCCAGTAAAATATTTAAAATATTTACATTATATTGAAATATTTAAAAATATTTTAAAATGACTTAAAATATGTATATTAAGAAAAAGAAAACACATTTATTTACATATTTATGTACATAACAAATACAGTACATAAAGTTATGGATTAATTTAATCAATGTTATTATTTTATGGGATTTATTTATTTATAGTTCAATCAATTCAAAGGTTTTAGATCAGTCTATTGCAAAAATGCAACATAATAGTCACACTTACATGTTTTAATAAAGAATTACATGGAAACAAGACTGTTTGTGTTTTCATTATCTTTCACACAAGCCATTATTTTCCAAAGGCATCAGCGGACCTTCCCTCCACCCTCTCCCATGGAACTACAGTAGCCCAGAAGGGACAAACTATTTATTGGTTCCTTTAGTAGGTCTGTTTAAGGTCAGGGTAGTGTGAGCTATGAGAGAGGAATGAGAGGAAATTGTTGGATATTCAGCTTAAATTCTACACACTGGACCTTTAAATCGAAACTTTTGTTCCCTAAATGATGAAAAACAAAGCCAACCCAACATCTGGTGAAGTCATTTATCAGACGCAGATGTGTGAGAGTCCTTGTACTTGGAGTTTTTCCACGTTTCTGCTCAGTTTTACGAGGTGATAATCAGCCGCTGTGATTTTTGTTCTGCATTTATTATCGAATGTTGGACAAGATATGTTGTTTTCCTTTTGGTTTATAGGAGAAATAATCTTTTTGGTTTTGTGTGATAAACTCTCGTGTCCCCTGATGCCTCCTGCTGCAGACACACTGAGCACAAACTACACTTTACAACTTTTTAACAGATGAATGCAACAAACCTCCACCTCAGCCTGAGGTGCAAAGCGGTAGAAGCGTGCACGCCCTGGTCGAAGGTCGGCGGCATCGACTGGCTGTCACCATGGACGCGCAGGGACATAAATTTGGGTCATGAGCAGCGAGCAGATCAGCAGCTGATAGAAATGCACCGCTGCCTTCGATTGTATCTCAAGCTGTCGTTTTCCTCATCGAGGTTCCTTGTCAAGCAGGGAATACAGGTGCTGTTTGCATCACAAAACTAATTGGCTCTAATGTAATGAATCGGGGAGCAATTGTTCCATTTAAGGTCTCTAATGAACTGAATACTCCTCCACCGATCGGCCTGCAGCCTCAAATCAATTAGAGAAGCCTTGCACAACAGGCAGAGACGTAATGGCGTGCATCTCCTCGAGACTTTCAAGAAAAACGCTGCTGGTTTGCAATAAGCTGACTGAGGCTGCTGATAGCTGGGAGATAAACCAGCGTGTGAAAAGATGTGGCTTGTGTTTCTGAAGCTTGTCCGATGGCGCCGCCTGTTGGTCGTTAGAGGAACTAGCCTCTAAATGCAGACAAAACGGCCGTCACCTTTTCTCCTGCTTTACATCTGCAGCCCACTCTCAGGCTGCAGTGAGTCAAATCCTGACATTTGTTGAGGGATCATGTAGTTTCAGATGAAATAAAAAGGCTGGCAGAGTCCTCCACCTCTGCCCTCTGCTGACGAGGACGCGTAATGTTGCATAACCACTTACACTAAAAGGAAGTACCATTTTAGGCCCTACTGTCTCTTCAGTCTACTAACGTGTGGTTAAATTTTCCTCCTCTTTCTCAGCGCTGCCCACAGCCAGAGACACCCCCAGCCCCATCGACCCAGAGTCCATTCAAGTACCGGTGACCTATGATCCCGACCCAGCAGACCTGGCTCTGTCCAGCGTCCCCGGCCAGGAGATGTTCGACCCCAGGAAGCGCAAGTTCTCCGCCGAGGAGCTGAAGCCGCAGCCCATGATCAAAAAGGCCCGCAAGATCTTCATCCCCGAAGACCTGAAGGTGACCTGTTGCTCAGTACCTGTCTCTTTCAGCTGGGAGGGGGGCGGACAGCAGAGCTTCTGTTTGAGGTGGAGCGTCTGTAAGGGTCTAAACAAGCAGCATGTACAAATAAGTTTTAAATCAGTAGCAGAGGGGTTGATATGGGCTGAATTTCTGTAAGCTTGCATGAAATACTTCAGTGGTTCCCAACCTGTTTTCCCTGAGGACTCCCTTCATGCAACTACCAAAAAGCTGTGGAGCCCCCCCGCCCCGTGCTGCAACCATGCTTGGTTTTATTCTTTAGTTAGCTGCTTCTCCCTCTAGCTTCTAACTTTGCTTTCATAAAACCAAAGTTAAGGTAACTACCAACATACAGCCTTACTTTTTTTCTTTTTCTCATTTCTCAGACGTATTAAAACGCTGCTTCCGTGTGAATGAAGCCAATACACCTCAACTCGTCTGTGTTCACGTTAATTTAAATTACACTGGCTCTGAATAGTCAAAACCCCTTAGAGGAACCACTGAAATACTTCAGTAAATAAATTATAAAGTGGGAAAATAACCATGACATGGACTAAAAAGCTGGATTTTCTTTTTTTATTTACCTTTAGAGATGATGCTTTTTCGTTTTGTTGAAAGAAATAATTCTTGATGATTTCTTGATGTTTAAATACTTAAAAATCTAGTAAATTGAATTTAAACTAAAACTTTAATTTTTGTTCATGTTAATGTACAGATGGATAAGGGTTTCCATGGTTGAAATGTTGTAGTTAAATAAACATAATTGTTTTTTTTCCTGATGCTTGGATAGTAAAAACATCTTGTAAATGGAATATAAACTGAAAGATAGTCATGAAACAATTTAACTGAAATGCTGCTGCAGTTTTTATAATACATGAAATAATTCTTTTATTAATTTATTGTGGTTTTCAGATATTTTCCTGAAGTTTAGTCAGGTCGGGTAAAACATCTTTTTTGGGGGGATTTTTACTGTTTTTTGTTTTTTTTTATCTAATAATTCATTTAATTTTTCATGTGCTGATGTTTGTTTAGGGAGTTAAAACTTCTAGAAATAAATTAAAACATCGAAATGTGGTCATTAAACTGACAAAAACAAACTTAAATCTAATAGATGTTGTAGCTCTAAGGGTAAATATGCTGCTTCTGCTAATGCAAAATGATTAAATCTGCTTGTTTTTGCACCTGCATTTAAAGAAAAACTTGAGTTTAAAAACAAGATGAGACTCATGAAAGATCTTGGCTCAGGTGTTCCAGGCAGGAGGGCAGTTTCATGAAAAGCGTCGGCCAAGTCGAGTTGGAGCTCAGCTTAGCTGTTTGTTATGTATCTGTAATAAAATCAGGCTAACCCAGGTTTACGTCTGGAAGCTCTGCTGCCATGTACGTGGATGATAGATCATTTGATTCATTTATTTTATTACCAACATTACTAAGAAAGTTCAGATATAGGTTTTCTCAGCTTATGATTGCTAAAGACTGTTGATTTGATGTCATTTCTGATTAAAAACTGACTTCCACCAGCTCCAGACAGGTTACATGACCACACATCTGTCCAAGCACTTTAGGTTTTTATTAGTTCATTTTTTTAATGAGCGAAAGATCATCCAATCACCATGCATCACTGTATCACCTCCCTTTTTATAACAAAAAAATTATATAATAGAATATAATCACACATGTTTTTGTGCCCACACCTACATAAAAGTCGAAGGAGAGGAAGAAGAATAGAATAGGGAGACAAAAGTAAATGAAAATCAATAAGGGTTGAAATAATTTAAGTATGCTGATGTGTTTTTATCAACACAGATCATGGCATTAAAAGTCATGACTTTACTCTGTTGATACTTAGAAAATAATCTGTGAAATGATGGTTATTTTTTCAGCAAGATGATGTGTGCAGCTTTTGTTACCATGGTGATCTACCTGAGTCAACACTGAAAACTGACTGCAGGAACACTTGGACCTGTCTTTGTTGCTGAATAATGGAGAGCTGAAAACATCTGTTTATTTTAGTAGTTTTATGTAGATTTTTAAAGGGTTTTATGCAATTTTAAAGTGGTCAACATACAGAAAACACAGGACGCATCATGTTTTTAACTCGTCTGCTCGTCTCTGCAGGACGATAAGTACTGGGCCCGGCGCAGAAAGAACAACGTGGCGGCCAAACGCTCACGGGACGCCCGCAGGCTGAAGGAGAACCAGATCGCCATCCGAGCCGGCTTCCTGGAGAAGGAGAACGCCGCCCTCCGCATGGAGGTGGGGGACTTAAGGAAGGAGCTGGGCCGCTGCAAGAACATTCTGGCAAAATACGAGGCCCGACACGGGCCCCTGTGAGCCATCGACCCATGCCCCATTCACAGCCACCAAACACCCGCTCTGATCCCCACAACTCTCCCCACTTTCCCCGACAAATTTGAAGGACAATGTGTCTCTTTTGGTGGCAGTACACCACCACCCTCCTCCTCTTCCTCCTCCGACACACACCTGTGTGGTTCCGGTATTATTACTGTCATTTTGACTTCTATCATAAGCTTCACGTCGTCTGTTCCTCCTTTTCCTCTTTACACGTCTTTTTGACTAAATATATTTACATATACATAGATAAATATATATATTTACACATGCATACTTCCCACTTTAATGTACTGTGAGGAGTTATGAGCCAACCCACCAGCTAAGTCTCTCACCCCCTTTCCACTTTGAGAAACGATGCCATGCTGTTTGTTCACTTTCATACCGATTTTATACGTGAGATCAGGACTGAAAGCTTGTTTCCCTCCGTCTTCTGTCTGTGATGTGTCCCCCCCCAAACCTTTATATATGTGTCCTATAGCCTGTTGTTTTTGTTTATTACCAACCCAAACTCTACCCTAATCCATGTTTCAGTCCCTTAATGCAACCCCCACTTAGCTTCTCAAATGCTGTATTTTAAGTCTTTGAAAGCACTTAATTGTTTTTCTTGTGCAATTGAGGCATAAATTTGCCCCTTTTTTAATTTTCTTTTTGTTCTCAACACTCGGACACAGCAATAATTCCTTTCCATAGCTTAAACTGACCACATGCTCCCCCCTGCATCACAACTCAGCCCACCGTCATTAACTGACCTAACTTTAGTTAACCTCTGCACTAATGCGTGTCTCACAATCTGATCCGGTGCAATGTTGCCACTCATATATACAGAAAAAAAGAAAAAAAAAACTATTCCTCCGCCTCATATTTATCTCCCTTTTATTTCTCAGATGGAAGATTGTTGTTTTATATATATATATTTATATATATATATATATATATATATATATATATATATATATATATATATATATATATATATGTGTGTGTATATATATACACATATATATATGTGTATATATAAAAATATAAATAAAATATATATTCTGTTGATATAATTGTTAGTATTAATGCTACTCTTGACATTGTGTTGTTTAGCCTCCTTATTTTCAGATTGTAAGCATGATTTCTTTTCACAGAAAGAAAAGGCTTTTTCTTCTTCTTTTTTGGGCAAAGTTGTTTAATTCTCTTAGCTTCTGTTGAACTTAGCATGATTAATATGAGTGTTTTTATTTGAGCAACCAATAGATGTCTATAGTGTCTCTGTAGCATTGTTTGCCTTCTTTTTAAAGATGGCTGTTTGAATGTAAAAGATATATATATATATATATATATATATATATATATATATATATATATATATATATATATATATATATATATATATATATATAGACGTAGTTGGATGGTGTTGTCCTATACTGTGGTTAAACCCAAACAATTTGTTTATTGCATATTAAGCAATCAATTCACAACACAGATATGGGGACAAGACATGTTTCTACGAACCTATTCTGTAAGTTGTTCCTTTACGTACGGCATTTTTCCTGTTCATCACTGAACTATGTATTTTAAAGGCACAACAGGTCCAGAAAATTGTTAAAGAATGCAAGAATGTGATAAAAAGAAGAAAAAATGATATATATATATATATATATATATTATGGTATTTTCATAACTGAGGAGATTATTTTAAAGAGATTCAGCAGAACCCAAAACCTTGTGGGCATTATTGTAACTGTATTATTACTATTTCAGTACCCTTGTTTATGTTGATGACACGTTTATGTTCACCAACAACTCAAAAGAAGCAGATGAGGAAAATGCAGTCCAAAGGAGAGAATGTATTGTTAGGGCCTTTAAAAGAAAGAAAGAAAAAAAAAAACAAATCTGGCAGGAAGAGTCACACTCATGTTGGCTATGTTTCGCTGTGTTCGTGTGTTGTAAAGAGTCGTCTGGTTTCAGGTTCTCTTCTTTCACTGGTAGAAAATTTCGGCTTTTTGTGGCTTTTTGTACCTGCGCAGCTTCTGTTTTTTTCTGATTAGACGGGATGACGTTACTATGACGGAAGGGAGATCTATAGCTGGTTCTTATTGCTGCTCTTTATGTCGGTTTCTTCAGTCGATGCAGTTGTAGTGTGTCCCTGAACCTGAGTGATGGACGCTGGGAAGCTTTTTTTTTTTTTCCCGCCCATCCTAAAAGCTTACGGTGGAGTTCCCCAAGTGTTAGCTGTGTTACAGAGTAAAGCTGCAAAGCTCTCTACCAATCAGTCTAAGTCTTTCTTGAGGCTGAAGCTGATGTTTCTAGTTATAGTATGGAAGTCCAGAGGTGCCAGAACTATAATGGGATTATATTTTTTTTACTGTCGTTAAAGAATCTGTTGTTGACCTTTTTATAAGATAATAATTTTAGATTTGATCTAAGGACTATTTTCAATGTACCATTTTTTGTTTTTCTTTGTGCACATCTGACAAGACTGAGGATATTAGGGTGAAAGACATTGTACAACATTGTCAGATCAGATATATTTTTAATTTTGGCTTCTTTTTTTTTTGTCATGAATATTTAAGTTTTCCATACGAGTCTGCATATTAATGGTAATTTGATTTAAAAATAATTTAAAAAAGTTCTTAACTTTTTAATGTCACCCCTGGACTTCCATACCTTGTGTCAACATCTGAAAATTTTGTCCATTTTGTTCCTTTTAACGTTTGAAAAATGGAATTTAAAGACATAACAAGCCTAAAAACTTTAACAAAAAGTCCGAAACCGCCCAGTAAAACGTACTCATACATTCCAGTCTCGGATATGATGAAACATTATTGATCCGATCCAAAAGTGTTTGCATTATAACATGATTATTTTCTTACCACAAGCGTCTTGACACTTAAAAGCGCTTTACAGGGTGTTTTCCCTTCGGCATCACATCTGCACACACACTCGAGTGTGAGCAGGGATTGCAGTTTAAAAACTGGAACGATGCCTCCTAAATCTCTAGACCATCTTTTGATTAAACTATACATCTATATATATCTATATAGGAAAAAGCCAATAACTAACCTATGTGTATCCCAAATGTACCTCACTGAGTGATTTCGCTACCTCACCTGGAAATGTTAACCATAATTCTGAGTCTTTTCCAGTGCCTTGAATACACTGACTGTTCCCCAGTCTCTCAGCAATGTAAAGTTTTCATCACAGCGCCACTCAGATAGGTTCAAATCTGCACTGAAGGGCTTCTTAGTGCATCAAAATCTGTATATTCTACACAGTGAAAATAAATCTCATTTCCTAGTTTGGACATTGCAACAGACTTGTAACCATTGTATTCATGGCAACACCAACAGACTGTTCAGAGTGTATAAAAGTACAGTATAAAGGAGTATTTGGGCTTGTATTGTCATGGATGGATGCATAACATTTTTTCCTGCTGTTCACCCCTGGCCCTCTCTGTCTGTAATCTGCAGTGTCTAATAAAGTCCCAGTTCTTTTCTGCTGTTTTATTTTATGCTCGTTAATTCTGTGAAGCTTTTTTAAAGTACAGCGTGGCCATTTGAATTTTGTGAATGGCTTTTGTAGTAAAAACGAAGTTTTCCCACAGCTAACCGTTACCAGTCAGCTCCTGATAAATGGCTTTTTGTGCCTTTTATAAAGGAACCAACATGTGTTAAGAAGTGTATTATTACACATAGCAAATTTAAATTCGTTGAGCAAAACCATTGATTTTAAATATTTTGATGATTGTCAAACTGGAGATCTTCGATCCATCTCAGCATCTGATTTTTTTTGGTTTTTCAAATAGTATAATGATTATCTACATTGATGCAACAATTAAATCAAACCAAATTAAAGAAAGTAAAATATAAATAAAAGCAGAATACAATGATTTACAAAGCTCATCAGCCCATATTTTATTCCAAATAGAACATATCAGATGGTGAAACTGAGATATTTAACTCATTTTTAATCTGATGGCAGCAACACGTCAGTAAAAAGTAGTTCCAGGGTGATGTTTAGTTTTGTGTAGCATCCCCTTCTTTTAACTACTGTCTACAGTGCAGGAGAAATTCAGAATGAGCTCATATTTACCAGGAAATGGTAAAATGTTTCAGCCTCTGATGTTTATTGTTTATGTTCTACTGGGAAAAAAATAGGGGTTTCTGATATTTGTTTTTATTTCCATTTTACAGTGTCCCAACTTTTTGGGAATTTAAGTTTCTTTTTATAATATGTAAAACCTTTAAACCTTTAAATACAAGATTTGTTGCAGGCTTTTTACAAAAGAACAGACTGATTTTCATTTGGAGGTCTGACTGAGCTCAGGAATAAAGTTTTACTTTGATATTTTGCTTTGTTTGATATAAATTATTGCTTTAAATAAGCATATCTCCTAATGGTCCCTGGCTTCTGAATTCAATCCAGATCCTATCTTGGAAAAATCAAACTTGTGATTAACACCCTGACTGATGACTTTTTTTTTTTTTTCAAAGGACTAAATTTCCTATTCTTGCTTTTTTTGAAAGTTGTGCAGACCTGAAATAGACCTGAAAAATAGAAATATGTTAATCCCTGCAATGTGCAAAAGAAGTCCAATGTGGAGGCACACGATCGGGAAATTATCATCTTTATTGTCAATACAAGTGTGATATTCAGTATAGTGCAGGAGCTTTCATGTTTATGCAGCACCATTAACAGCCAGTGGAACAGACAAGAAACAAGTATTTCCCTGCAAAGGCCAGGATCATGAAATCAACAGAACAGAATATACAAAACAGAGTGGTTAAGAAATCATCGAGAAGGGCCGGGATTCAGTTTCAGAGCAACAGAAACTCAGGAGCCTTTGAGGAAATTTATGAAAACAAAAACTGTTTGTCCTCATGGTGCAAATCAAAAACTGAAACATGACTGAAGACATAACACTGCACTACAGTACAGAGGTTGTGTATACACACACGCACACACACTACAACACTGTTCACATTACAGAGAATGTGGATAAACTCGTGATACTGCCCTGAACTGATAATCTCCTCATTTTGGCTCATTATTCCACCTCACAGGTGTCTCATCTACAAATACTGAGGATTGCTGTCTTACAGCAGCCCACCACCAGGGGGCGCCACACACTAACAGGAGATACTGCATCTGGTTACAGGAACTACGCATGCATTTCAACAAAAAAGTGCACAACTGGATCAGTGGATTAAATCAAAACCTATTACTTGAACATTTAGCTTTTTTTTCTTTAATAACCAACTGAAAACACAGCAGCAGAATACAATAAAACACTTAAAATCTTCAGATTTTTGAGAAGAATATTGAAGGCTGGCATCAAATGTGTAGTTAGATCAATAGTTTTTTTGTTTTTTGAGTTAATTCCTGTTTTTAAATTTTAAAAAATGTGATTTTGAGGGTTAGCTTTGGCAAAGTTCTTGTGCAGTTTGTTGACTCTGGACACTTTGGTGTCTTATAATGCCAATAGTTTTGCTGGAAATGACGGGAGCTAATGTTTAGCACCTCATTTGATGTTCCCTTGTTCAGATCACCAGATGTTCTTTGTTTAAAACCTAAATGAAAGATTGGCCTCTACTGAAGTGATACAAAAGACTGCTATCAAATTTCCCAAATACTTATCTATGTGCCGTGGTTATTAAGTGAAAAAAAAGGTCAAAATTTCCTTCCTCTCTGACAAAAGAATGAGGTTTTTGTTGTTCTTTTTACAAAATACTTTTTGTTGATCGGGGAGATGGACAAATCTGTTCTCCTCCTGGTTAGAAAACAGTAAACAATTCCTGGTCATTGTTTTCGTAAACTTTACTGTTGCAGCTTCAGTGGGCAGTTAAGGGAGTCAGTGTGCAGGGTGGATCGGCGCAGGGGGAGGGTCACGAATTGAGAAGGGAATCTGTGCTGGGAGCTCTGTAGAGGTATTTCCAGATGGCGTAGTAGTGCACGGCTGCGGCTAGCGCCACAAACACGTGCCAGATGGCGTGGGCGAAGGGAATGATGCCATCGCTTTTGAAGAAGAACACACCGAGGCAGTAAATGAGTCCTCCCCAGGCCAGCTCGTGCAGACCATCAGTGTTGCTCTGCAAAATAAAACCGACATGAGAAATGATCCTTCATTTAAATAAACGATAGATGATCCCACATCGCTTCAGTAATGTTGAGGTCTAAATTGTAGGGTGGTTCTGGTTCCTTTTCTCTCCTTTTCCCTTCCTTCACCTTCAACGGTCTGAGACTATTATCGGTTGTCTAATACTTTAGATTTAAGCCTTTATTTTCCACATGAAAAATTGCTTCCTATTTTCACATTTGTCTATTTTCACTACGACTTCATCTGTTATTTTTTCACTTTATCCTACTTTATTAACATATTGGGCTCAAAATTTCACACCAGTCATCAGATCTGAATTGAAAAAACTTCAGTGAGTAAGATCAGCTGATTCAACCGTAACAAAATAAAGAAAAATGACAAATGTACATAAAGAAGCACAACCCCACTTTTACAATGAGATTCAGTAAATAACTGCTTTAAAATGTAAATGATCACATCTCAGGCTTCAGCAAACAGTAGTAGAAGCTGCTCTCTGGTCCTGGTTCAGGTCTTTGCTGGATTTGTTCTTATTTCCTAAAAACATCCCTGTCAGATCATGTTCACCTGCTGCATAGTTTTATTTCTTCCTCCAATTCTCCAACTTCTTCAGATGTTTGTTTTCAGCTAATAGTTGTTTGGGTGTCATTTTGTTGCATTAAAGTATCATTTATGTCATTTTTCATAGATAAAGCTAAAGAAACAGAAGCAAATGATGTCTCTTTGTGACAGGCTGCTGGTAACAAAGAGCCTCAAGATCCAATTTAAAATGAGTTCTTTGTTAACTCTGGTTCATTCCTTGAGTTAGAAGCCTTTTAATCAGCCTGAATGATTCATAAATCAGTGTTGGCATTTCTCTGAAAATAGTCAGGTACAAGGACTGGACTGGAAAAGTAGAAAATGTCCAGAGAAAAACTTTAAAAGACCTTCAGAAAGCTGGAGAACTACAAAGTAAGAATGCTTTAAAACACTTGACTGGAAGAATATTATGGATGGAAGCTGTAGTAGAACCTGTTCTCACATTAACCACAAGAGGGCAGCAGAAGATAAAATAGAAACTTATCTTCTAAAGTCGGGATTCTCAATCACTTCATTTGGCTAACAGCCTACAATTTAAGGTAAAATGTAAATTAAGCCATTTGCAGGGGTGGTTTTAAGTGTTTTTTAATGTGTTATTGGAAAACTAATTCTCAGTGTTCTCGTTTTGTGTGCACAGCTGCAAATACAGATTTTTCATGCATCCATCCTTTTCTGATATGGATCGCAGGACATTTAAAAGCAGAATTCAAGCTTTTCTTTCTTTCACTTTCTTTGTATTAAAGAGACAAGACAAAGGAGTCGGTCAGGGCTGTCCAGCTCCAGGCCTCTAGGTCACAGTCCTAGTTTTAGATGTTCCCCTGCTTCAAAATGCCTGACTCAAAATTGCTCCCCTTCAACAGCTTGTTAAGTGCTGCCTAAGCACGTTGACCCATTAATCTGATTCAGGTGTTCTGCAGCAAGAAACATTCAAAACCTGTGGGACAGCAGCTCTCTGGGACCAACTTTGGGCACACCTGGACAAGGTAGAAGTAAAAGCAAACATATTTTTCTACCCCCTTTTTAACAATTACATTACAACTAGTTTCATAGATTTTTGTTTACAATTCTGATTATACCAGCTGCTCCCAAAACACTTCATGACCCCGCATCATCTGGATTACTAGATTTAATACACACCTCAGTGTTTGATTTAAACCCAATCAATATGTACCATCAGAACAGTTTGTCCTCAACCATTTATTTCCCAACCTTTTTTTTTTCTATTGCTTTGTGAACTGGTACATATCTGTGTTTGATTTTGCTGCTAAACACTCAAGTAACAGACACTTCTGACACCTCCGCCCTGCAGCTCTGTTCTGGTGGAAGAAGTCATGTGTTGCTTACGGGCATGAACATAAAGTGAATGCATTTAAAGAAAATAACGTTACCATTGACGTTATGACCGAAGCAGGAAAAAATCCCATTGTCAAATAGAAGGCCAGCTCGACGAGTTTATACCTGTCAGAACAAACATGTTTACAACGTGAGTGTTGTGCAGATTCAGGAAGGGAGAGGCAGCAAAATGGTGACTATTTACATCTGATGTTACTCCAGAAATTACAACAGTGACATGGACTCACTTTTCATGATAGTTGAAGACGTATATGATTCCAGCAACAGCCATGAGCCACACAAACCAGCGCATGTGTGCTGCTAGAGGGCCCAGTTCACGAAGGTTTAACCTGAGACATGTGGAAAAACATCTCAGTTCAGTTTCTATTCAAAACACAAGTCCTGTCTGTAAAGTTACCTCCAGCTGACACCTACCACGGTGTGTATGAGGCAGCTATGAAGACATAGATGACCACTCTGTCACACATATGAAAACAATGTTCCACCGACCTGCAACAGATAAGCAGGAACACAGGTTTCAGTGACATGCAGGTAGAGACAGTATTTGCATGTTGACGGGTGGAAAACCCCCTCAGGTTAACAGGAGTGATATGACGTTTTCACAAGAAGAATAAGTCACTGTTGTGTAACAACAGCCTCCTTTACTGGAAATACATTTCCTACCTTCTCGTGCTGGTAGCTTGTTGGTGTTTGGGATTGAGTTTCGCTGTGAGCTGCTTAAAGACGTCTGTAACGTTTAGTATTTAATTAATTATTAATAATTAGTATTTAATTTAATTTAAAAAAAACAACTTGTTAGCCTCAGCTGAATGTCTGGTGGAGACTCAAAATGCTTCAACTCTCATCCAGCTTTTCTTCTTCATTTGGCTTAAGCACCATGAAAAACTCTTCAAATTAGTGGAGGTAACAGATCAAAGTTTCCTCACCGGGTTCATTTGTGCCAAAACTTATGTCCATTTTTATTGTTATTCTTCTTAGAGACTGTTTGTTTTAGGGTGGGGTCTAGGGCTATTAGTCCATTTAGTTTGTGTACTGGGGAGCGGAAATATGATTAGGTGTGTGCGCGCTTTGATTTGTTTTGTGATGAACTTCGGTGTGTGATTACTTGTGTTTTTAAGATACAAAAAAATGCTGTTTTTATTATGTAAAGCACTTTGTGTTGCTGTTATGCATGAAAAGTGTTTTATAACTAATGTTTGATTTGATTACATCTTCATATGAGCAAATTCCACCATATTCCCAGTTTTACAATTGATTCCAGTTTCACTGTCAAGTTTCGCAATTCCATCTATCTTTCATGGGGTTGTTTTGGGAACATATTACATAATCCTGGTTGTTAGATAAAGATGTTCAAAGTCCAATATTGCAAGAGGACGATGAAGATGCACAAACAGCGAGTAAAACCTAGTTAGTGGTATATCAGCAACTAGAGACCAGCTAACCCAAAAATATCAGTTTTTCTGTCCAGTGACATTTTCTGAAAATCCGATTTGGAGACGGTATGTTTGTACTCACCTCATGTGGCTCTTCTTCCAGGTGATGATATGAAACACAGTGGACACCAAGAAGAGGGCGCACAGGCCCATGCCGTACACCCAGGCCGTGAGCCTCTCCCAGCTGTTGTTAGACAGACAGTGCAGCAGCGTCATGCCCACGAAGGCCGGCACAATGAGAAGCTACAGACGCGAGAGAAGAATAAAAAAATTCAGTTGTGACTTTAACTCCTCCACATAACTAAATGAAGTGTTTACAAAGCACTTACGGCATGAGTGTAGCAGTTTGCAGCGTGTTCATAGCAGGTGGGCTGGTAGCGGCAGTTAGCAGAGGCCCGTCTGTTCATAAACCTGAAAACCACACAAATAATCAAAACATTAGCAACAATGAAACACTGATTTGTACGCCTGGATTTTCACACCAACAAAGAAGTAAAGACATGACAATGAAACCCCCTCTAGTGATGAATCTTCAGCTCACGCTATACGCTTCGCTTGTGCTGCACAAGACATGAAAGGAATGCTTCCGTAACATTTACCAGCACAATTTACCACAATCACCAGCAAGATTACACGTAATGATAAGTGGTATCAGGAGGAAATCACACAGAGACCAACCTGCAGCTCAACCACAACCAAAACAAGGAGGCCAAAATATAAAACCATGTCTTCATAAGCACCCCATTAGGAATTTAACAAAGACCAAAGTCCTGAGAGAGTAAACTTATTCAGAGTGCCTTAACTGGAAACACAAGTCGTCAGAAGATATGCATGAGCAAAGACAGAAAGACTCAGATATCAGGTGGTTAATAATGGAAACTCTCAAGAGAATTGCTGATATCAATGAGACATTTGTGCAGAGCCACAATGACACAAACAGACAAAACCCATCACAGCCTCTGCATGCTCACACGGCCACCAGACTTCAGAGTGCTCTTTGTTCTCAGGCTGCAAAACAACTTCACGAAAAACAAGCAATTTATATAATTTACCTTAAACCTCTTTATGTCAACAGCAGAACAGGACAGCATCTGTCACTTTACACATTCTTTTAGAATAAATCAAATCTAGGACACCAAAGCAACTTAAAAAGTAAAAAGGAGAACATTTTCCTAACAGCCCACTCAGCTTATTAAAAGCAATTGTGTTATAACCAAATATACAATCTTGTGTTATTCAATGCTAATTAAAAACATTTCATCATCTTCTCTGGCTTCCAGTGTTCAAGTGATGTGTTGATATAGGGAAAAATGAGTGAAAAAATAAATAGCACTTAGTTAAATACTGACTTTTATTAAAGGTTTCTTTTTGTTTCTTTGTTTTTGATCAACTGTGATTAAGGACAAAAGTTTTTAAAGGCCTAGACTGCACTGGTGTAGGTATATAAAGAATAGATAGATTAAAATAGTTTCTATGCTACCAGTTAAACGTATTCAAAGCTGACATGTGTTGTGACTTATTGAATCATTAAAAGCTCAAAGTGATGCTCAAAACAGTTTTGTCCTAATAATAACAAAACCCAAAGATTTTAATTTAAACTTAATAAATGAATAAAACAATTTTATTCACATCTAAGAAATTAAAAGCCAGTTAATTATTGCTATAGCAAATCATTTCTTCTTATTTACTGTACACTTTAATGACATCTCTTATATCATAACTATATTATTACTTCACGTGAGAAGGTTTGTGGTTTGGACAACACTAATAATGAAATTAACCAACAATGTCTGCCTTCAAAAAAGCATTATAACATTATGAGACACGTTAAATCATCCTGAAATCTCATTAATATTAGCCTGATAGAGCCAAAACTCCATTATTTTAGTGAGATGTTAACAGTCCACCTACCTCTGGAGGCTGTTCACTCTCTTCATATCGGCGCTTTATTCACACACCAGTGAAAAAGGAAAATATCGGCGCTGTGACAGCAAACAAAGAAACAATAAAAGCCTGCTCTACAAAGAGAGGAATAAAACAATAAACTGTCCCGACAAGCCAAAGGAAACGTAAGGCCTAGCATGAGCTACTCAGCTAGCGTTCTGCTATTCATAAGCTAACTTTCACTACAGCTACAAGGCACCGGTAACATTTATCCTCCCACTACAGAGGCACCATTTTAGTCTCTTTCTTAATATCATTCTTAATTCTTAATATCACGGCCTCATCTTTAAGCTGCAAATATCCATAAGCACCAGCGACTGTCAGGACAAACTAAAAGAGCCCTGAAAGCAAGCAGCCCACGCCAGTTCCTGACACGCTACTCCCTGCTGAGCCGCACAACAAAAAATATTTGATTTCGGTTTTAGCCTCGCGGTGAGACGCTGATTGACAACAAGATTAACCAATGAACAGAAACATTACCGGCACACAGACCAATCAGATGCAGGGTAGGTGTGGTCTTGTAATGCAACAGTGTTACGTAAGTAGTTTGTTTTTCCTACTTTTCTATGATATTTTGAACGTGAATATTGACTTTTGCCATTCATTAAATTACATTTATTTTTGCATATTATAAGTGATCTTGTTAATCATCTTTATTTTATTACATTTTAGGGTAGTCAGCAGTTAAAATGTGTAAAAAAAAATAAATAAATCACAAAAGTTCGCTCTAATCAGTGGAGTGTGGATTCAACAGATTTAGTCTGAGCACATGGCTGTCAGCTGCATATACCACACATTCTCATCCAGTTAATTACATAGACAATTAAAACTTATTCTGAGACTGCAGGGACCTTTTTTTAAGACAAATGGATTCTGCCTAAAGGTAAAGAGTGAGACTGTTTGCCTTTTATTTTCTGAAAAGACACTGTGTTCTCTCGGAAAGGATAACAGAGGAGACCAAGACAACACTATAAGACAGAACCTAATGGAAATTTTGAGCTAAAACTACCTTAGACCTTAGACCATGAGATACATGAAACCTCAAAAGCTTCAAGCAAGGACCCACTTCCTTCATCTCATCATACATCCAGGTCATCCTCCCTCACCCCATCCTCTCCACCCCTCCTGGACTTCACTATCCAGATGAAGGAGCTGGTCACCATTGCGACCAATCAGACCCCATGCCCCAGTCCCATCTTTTCACCCATCTTAGGAGGTTTACTATGAGATCTATAAACAGAGACAGGATTTATTATCTGGAGCTGAGAAATGCAAGATGATCTTCCTTTTCTGACATCATTGCTAAAAACAGCAATAATGCTCGTTCCTTGTTCCTTACTGTTGGCAGACTTACTAATCCTCCTGTATCTGCAATCCTGGAGCTTCTATCCAACTGGGCCAGTAATGAGTTTTCTTTTTTTCTTTACTGACAAAATTCAGAAATCCAGGCAGTCAGTCAGTGCTGTCATGCCAGGGACAGGACATATGTCCCTGTGTCCACTCAGAGACATGAATACCATGACACACTTTTCTCCACTACGTCCGTACAGGTTCATTTACCATCTGAAATTTACCACCTGCTGTCTTGACACCCTGCCAACCAGGTTTTTCAAGAATGTTTCCGGATGCATGATCTTAGATATCGTACAGATTGTCTCTGCTGTCAGGTGTCTTCCTTCAGACCCTAAAAACAGCCGTCATCAAGCCACTAGAGAAAAAGAAAAACTTAAGACTTGTCACTCATGAGCTGCTACAGGCTGATATCAAACCTCCCCTTTCTTAGTAAGGTTATAATAACAGCTGTTTTTTAACAGTTACACAACTTCCTGACACTAAATAACTATTTTTGATGTCAACCAATCAGGTTTTCAGCCACACCACAGCACTGAGATGCTCTAGTTCAGGTCTTTAATGACATCTGCTTGAGCACAGATAGCGGAAACCTTTTGGTTCTGGTTCTACTAGATCTCAGTGCTGCATTTAACACTGTCGACCGTTACATCTTGATACTGCAATTAATTGCTTTGATTTCTATTTAAAAGACAGGGACTATTTTGTGGCTATAGGTAACTATAAATCTGAGTGAATTAGAATGACCTGTAGAGTACCGCAAGGCCATCCTGCACTCGCTAAAATGATGAAAAACAACTAATTATGTTACCATAACTGTGCCAGTGATACACAAATTTACATAATTATCACACCAGGAAACCATGGTCCAATCCAAACACTGATCAACTGCATCAATCAAAAGATAAATTTGAAATAATTTTTGTAGCCAAGAAAGAAAGATTAAGAAACAACACTCAGCTTCAAACAGCCAAGCTAAAAACCAACAACCAAGCCAGCAATCTGGGAGTTGTCATGGACACAGACCTGAATTTTAGCAGTTGTATTAAGACAGCTGTGAAGTCAGCCTATTATCACTTAAAGGACATTTTAAGGATTAAAGGACTGATGACTCAGCAGGATTTAGAAAAAACTTGTCCATGTATTTATCTTCAATAGACTGGACTACTGTCCTCATAGTTCTCCCTAAAAAGTCCATCAGACAGCTGCGTTTAATCTCTACAAATAAACTTGCCTTGCCTATATATCTATAAATTAATCACTCTTTTTCACAGCAATACTAAAGCAGGTCATTCAGTACTTATGATTTTGATTCTAATTCTGACTGATTGCCTGTTAAAACAAATTAGTTGGATTTTAAGTAAACAGAGACCACTTTGTTTAAATGTTAAGACACAAACTGTGGAGATGACTAGAATAAACTAGTGTAACTGGACTTAATCTGAGCGAGATGCTGCTTTCGACAGTGAACTACGCACATCCTCAGTTACATAACAGCACTGAAACTTAATTAGTACCTCTTAGACGTAACAAAGTGTTTATGTAAGACCAGCGGGAAATCCTCAGGCTTAATAAAGTTAGGGCTGTACAAGGTTTTAGAAAAATACTGAGTATCTTGTGTCCTTCATGGCATTTAAATACTTCTCTAAACTTACACAGAAAACCACTTAAATGTGTTTGTAAATGCAGCGTGAACCCAGGAAATCAAATAAGAAAGGTGATGTGAATTGTTAAATGAGAGATCTGGGTCTTTGTTTTGCATATAACAGTTTCTGTACCAGTTAGAGCAAAGAAGGATTGAGTTTAAGAGAAAGAGCTCATTGTTAATGTTGGCCTATTTAAAAAGGACATTAGCAGACAGCAGGAGAAAGCCACAAGTCACATGTCCCAGAATAGCTTCTCCTCCGTTTCTAGCCTTGCCGTCTTTTCTTTTTCCCTTCCATGCTGCTTCGTTAACACCTCTAATGTGATACACACCTAAGACTTGCAGCTTGGCAGCGTGGCACAGCAGCACATGATGACTCCCTGTCCGGGCTGTAAACGATCTGAGTTCGTGTCTGACTGCCACTAATCGCCTTCTCAGGTGGGCGGTGGATGGAGTTTCCCTGGTGCTTAGCAGCTGTGTCAGTTTTTACCCACCTGTTGCTTCATGTCACAATGTCCCACAATATGTGTTTTAGTCTGTTTTATTTTCTTATTTCAACAAAAAGTACACCAATAGATGGAGTAATTGATATTAAATGTCTAATTCAGATTGTGGGTCTAATTCACATTTTTATTGACACATGCAGCAGTTAGAAAGCAATCCCTGTCCGTCTGAAGAACAGCAGATTGTTTTCCACCAGTTTCCACCTTTTTTATTATTCATTTTGATTTATAATTAATTGGATGGCTGATTAGAAACAATTCAAGTTTTATCACTAGAGTATTGCTATACAGGCTCGGCCCTGTCCTAAACTAACAGTTATTACACAATGCTTCTCTCTGATGGTGACCTTGTCTAAGGGTATCTTGAGTTTTCTCCTCAGGTAAACCGGCCTGATTAGAGAGAACCAATAAAGAGAAGGCTGGAAACCTGGAAACTTGTCACGCTCCTGTCTCCTTCCAGGCTTCTCTCACAGCAACTTGCTGTTGACTTTTGAAAATCTTTCTTGTTGGTTTTGTTTAGGTTTGTATGGAATCCCATTCCTGCCACTTGTAAATAAAAAAATGAAATGAAAAGTCAGAATTATAAGATAAGATTAGATCAGATACATACTTTAAAGGAATAAATTGACAAAAAATATGTGATTAAATTAACAACTGAGTCCAACCTTGGCATTTGCACTATCACACCATCATCCATCCACCTGTACGTCCATCCGTTCATTTTTAGAAGTTGGTCAGTGAAGGACTGCATTTTGGCTTTGTCTGTCTTGTTTAGTGGAATTTCTATTTGTGTTTTGAAGGAATTGAAAAAAAAAGGTGACTTTTTATCTCATAATTATGACTTTGAATCTCCTAATTATGAGATACTTTGTCAATATTTTTATTAATAAGTGGCAGGAATGGGCTTCCGTAGGTTTTAGTTATTGGATGAGGTTGATGCTGGTTCAGGTTGTGGCTGCTGATTTTTACTAGCCCTTAAGTTTTGTCTTCTTTAATACCATGTGGGTAGAAGTTAAGTCACTTATTTATTTATTAAAAACTCAAGGTACACTCGTATTACATGTACATGAAATGTTGGGCCAGCCTTAAAGACAGAACTTTTCAACTATAGTGTTCAACGACCACTGTCCTGCAGGTTTTAGATGTTCCCAACACACCTGATTCAAATTGAATCCAACAGATGGTCAATTTCTGTACAATGAGCAGGTTTGCATAACCATCACATTTTAATAGGAGGCTTATCACTTTTGTTTTCGTGAATTTGGTGGCAGTTGTTGGTAATTTTCATACACTTCATGCTTTATAGTCCAGCTTTCTCAATATAAGGATGGATTTCAATCTGAATGGATGAAATAACATTTAGAAATACTCTTGGAACAAGACATAAGAGCCCTGACACATCAAAATGACAAGAAAGCACCAGCGGTGATGCACGGATGCCTGTTGTATATCTCAATTTATTTGACTGCACTACAAAGGCAACATTCAACTGCCTGCTAGGGCGTCAGTCTGACATACAGCAAGTGGACACAACCAGTGCAGAGAGAAGCAGAAATTTAATCTAGGGCTGTTAAAACATCCAACATGAAGAAACATGTTGTTCAAATAGACTCAAAGACTTGCTTCAGGTACATTCGGATGCAAAGTGTTTTAAAAAACCAAGAAGAAGAAGAAGCAGCCTAGATATCTTTATTCAAGCTCTAAGGCTTACCATAACCTGGATGAATCTACACCAACATGCTGTTTGTGATTCTGTTAGGTTTTCCTTCCTGTCCTTGTTACTTGGTCTTTGTTTTGAGACTGCAACACACTGCCTTGTGTTTTGCTCCTTGACTCCATTGTTTCCCTTTGTTCTAATAGCAAGATTCTTTCTTGGGTTGTCTTTTTTGTACCTGTATATGTAGGTTTTAGCTGTAGTGCATGTATTCTAGTTCCAGGTTTGCATGTAATCTGCATTTCGTTTCACCAGTCTTTGCTGGAGCAGCATCTTCTGAATGCGGCAGATGATGACTTTTAGTTTTAAGACTGGTTCTTTGTGAATGAAGTCAGAAAAGTATTTATTTAGTTATAACTTGAGTATCTGGCTAGCTTTGCATTGAAACCACTGGAGTTAATTTTTGAGGAAAAACGTCCTTTTAACTGGAAAGAAAACTTCCAGCAGAACCAATTTAAAATATGTTTTTAAAATGAACATTTTTTAAACTGGGTCCCAAAATGAATTAATGCTATCATTATCATTTGCTATATAAACAATATCTAAAAACATTTCTCTATAGTCAAAAAGACAAACAAGCAAAAAACTATTTAGAAGTCCATACCTTGTCCATACCAATACCTAATTTTTGTCCATGTACTTTGTGGATTAGTGAGAACAGTGTACTAGTGGAGCTACAGTAGTGGAGTAATTTATTTCTATCCTGGTAACATTTCCTGCACGATTTCATTAATAAATCATGTCCTAGAAACACCACAGTGCAGTTGATTCATATTAAAACAAAAATAAATAAAATGCAATTTCTTGTTGATAGTTACTTTAACTGTGGACCACAAAGGACTCAGCCAGAATGCATCATTTGTGTTAGAAGCTTGCAAATAAAAGCACAAAGCCAAGTAGTTATTTCAGCATAAGGACCGTGGAGTCCACAGCTCTTTGGTGGTTACATAAAGGGGGTCCTCAAGCAGTGGCACATGGTTAACCCATAAAGACCCGACCCATGAAAAAATGGTGAGAAAAGTCCTTATTTTTTTTTGTTTTTTTTTATTTTAATAAGAGGTCTTTCTTTGGCCCTTTAACAAGGGGGGATATCCAACATTTATTACCATGTGATAGTTTAAAAATATTATAATGTGGTTTTCTGCTTCTGGGTAGGGGACAGAAGACAAGTATCAGATTGTGTTCAACAGGATTTCAGCAAAGTTTATACCCTAAATTGAAGCAAAATGTCTCAGAAACTGTATGTAACATATATGTCACGTCGCGCTCTTATGGGTTAAGAATTAAGCAAATGGCTCACATTTAGCATGTCTAAATTTCAACTCAGTTTCTTTTTTTTGTTTTGTTTTTTTTTCTTTTTCTTTTATTAAAACCCTAGTAAGTCTAAAACGGAGCAACAAACATCCAAAGTCTGCCACACTTTATTAACCACATCCTAAAATTGAAGACTCTCACAAGGTTATACAAGTCGCCTGAACATGCAAATGCTTGCAAGCCATAAACATAGAGATCTTTGCCCTGTCTCCCTTCCACCACATTACATGAACTTCAGCTAGCTGTTTTTACAGACGTTATCGGGATATGTCCAAACCCCAGACTTTAAGCATTGATTGGTAATAACCTCACATTTGGTCATTCCTCTCCTGTCTTGTTTTAAACTGTAACTCCACCCCCTACTTTTTGTGTAACTGCACTCACTGCCACATTTGACAAATGCCTGGAACTGTAAGGGTTGGGGTGGGAGGTGTGAGGTGATCAGGGAGCAGAGAGTGGGCAGGTCAGGATACACAGAAATAAATGATTGACAGTAGAGACGGGATTTATGGCTCTTTGAAGGGAGCCGAATCTTGAGAAGCCATTCCTTTCAAAGAGCCATTCAAATTCACAATATTTAAGAATGACAAACAATCAAAACATGTACCTATATAAAATCTACTACACAAGACTAAATACTTATAGGAAAAATATAGATACAAAAATATAGATAAAAAAGGATAAACCTGAGCAGTCAGTACAAATTCTAGTAAATGTTTTGGATAGAACTCACAGTATTTCTTTCCAAACAATACTCTCTGCCCATAGATGCTTCACATGAATGAAGCATGTCAGACATCAGACTTCTATGATGTAATGTGTTATGTTATTTTCATTTTACTCAGCTGTGTATATGTGCGTGTGTGCGACTGAAAGATTTCATTTAGTGTTTTTTTTCTTATGTAATTCAACTTTAATGTATGTAAAAGCTTTTTTTATTTTGTTGTTTTTTTTAAATATGCATGAACTGAGATATGTATAAATGTTTATAATCATGTAAAGAACTTTGTGTTGCCTGTGGCATGAAAAGCGCTTTATAAATAAAGTTTGATTTGATTTGATTTGATGAAGGCAGTGTCAAAAATTTGTATATAAAAAGAATGGCTCACAAATGAACGGCTCACAGCTGTGAATCGGTTCCCATCGTTCATTTAAAAGAGTCGTTCTAAAGAATCAATTCGTTCATGAGCATCCCATCTCTAATTGACAGACAGCAGCTCAGATCACTAGCAAGATGGAAAGCGAGATTCACAAAGCACCTACGCCACAGAGCGGTCTTTGAGGTGGAAGACTTTTCCCCTACTGAATCTCCTCAACTACACATGAACAAGGTGGTTCTGAACCATATGAGTCTGAGCCGTTAGCGCTGTTACGCTGGCCTGTCAGCAGCTTCAGCAGCTCTGGAAAGCTGTGGAGACTCATGGGAGGTTGTGGCAGCTGCAGGAAGTGCTGCTGTAAGTTGCCACTGCTACGATTTGAGCTGCTGTGTGTCAGCAGATGAGGATCAGCAGGTAAAGAGTAAAGTCCGGTGTTACTTTTACACCCCCCAAAAGCACAAATCCATCCCATTCCAGGAATATTTAATCAGAAACTCTGTGGAAAAAAATCTGAAACTAGCAAATCTATACCACCATTCATTTGCGTTGGTGTGCATGGTTTTTTATGCCTGCAAGGCGAGGACCCGCCTATCTGCATCTGGAGGGAAGGGACTGTGAGGTTTTTAAAATTTTTCTTGTGAGGTAGAGAAGCACCAGTACAGCTCTCACGAAAAACAAAACCTGATTTTACCCTGTAGAGGGCATTATGACCCTGTTTTTACCCACAAAATCCTGATTTTAAATATATGAAAAAATTACTCATTTTATCAACAGTATGTGGTTTTCATCACAATTAAGTAACACTGTGTTGTTTACAGCTCTAAAAACACATTTTTGGATGCACTAACCCTTTAACTTTCTTACATCTTCAACGTGCCTTTTTATTTTCTGTTTGTCATCAAACATTGTGAATATGTTATATTCAGTGCTCCTTTTGAGTGAGCTCATTTGGTTCAGCTGCTGCTATTTGCACATTAAATGAAACAAAGAATATCAGATTAAAGAATAAATAATGTAAAATTATCAGTTATTCCAAAACAACCATTTTAAGGGATGTAAATCATATTTTTTATCGCCTTAAAATTCTGCTATACATTGTGTCTTATGTTGTCAATGACCTAAAGACAACATTATCTAATCTTCCTGCTAACTCAGGGGGCAAAAGTTTAGCCATGTTAATGCTATTTAGTGCACCTGCTAGCCTGGCTTCCTCTCAGCCTCTCAGTTTTTCCACTTCCTGGTATAAAACATAACTTTAGCAAACAAGCCATAAATAGAACGAGCCAGACAAAAATATGACATCCCAACACATGCACAGATAAATGGAATTAGCAAATGTTTAGCTTTTATTATAGCTTCTTCAAAGTCTTGTGGGGCAGATATATAGGTGGGAAAGCCCATAGAATAAAAGAGGCTTTACTGCATGTAAACACGTGACAGGTTGTAAAGCAGATTTCTAATTGGTTTAGTGTTTCTTGCAAGAATGCAGTTTCCTTCTGTAACTTACAAATGAGACGATAATGACATCATGTAAAATCTGAATGGAAAACCTAAGTGTTTTTTTTGACACAACTGTCATTACATGTGCTGCATAGGTTCAGGCAATTGATGATGATGATCTCAAATACAGATTTATGTCAGACTGAGTATTTTCAGTTCATGTGAAATATGTGAGAACCGTTTAATGATATTAAATAAACTAAAAACACAGTATTTAGGTCAAAAGCTTTGCTGCACCCAACTTAATTAATCTTGCAGCTAACGAGCTGAGTCTGGAGCGCTCCATCGTGTAAAGCAGACTGTTCCTTGTGGCTGAGGATTACTGGGAGCATGAAAGCATGGCTCTCTCCCAGTGCTCATTTAACACACCTCAGAGAGAGCTGTGTCTGTTTTAATTATGTATGAGTGTCTCTTGATATCTGCAAAAACAATTAAATGTGCATTTTAAGTCAAAGCAGTATTTTTGTCTGACATGACTAAATATTTGTTGCAATGTTTTATATCTGTACACAGCATGTGTGTTATATGTCCTTTTGAGTTTATCATGCATCAGTGTGTGCAGGATAAAACTTATTTGATTATTGAGTATACATTATTCACCTGCTTTATTTATTGTATTGAGATTCACTGTAGGTTTAATGAATCTAAATAAATCTTAGCACTGGCTGCATAAACTTACAAAACTAAGGGCTATTTTTTTATTTAGGGTTGGAATAATGTACGCATTCGAGAACGAGAAAACAAATTCTGCTATCTATCAAAATATTTACAATAATTATTCATTGGACAGTCTACACTGGAATAATAATCTAAATAAAAAATCCAGAAATAGTAGCAATGTGCCTTTACATGGCATAAACATGTGAAAGCCTGACCATTTAAAATAAAACAGGAAGTGACTAAAAAGGAACCCCACACATGTCCTGTTTTATGAATGAGATCCATTTATCGCACATTTCTTAGAAGTGGCAGGATTACACGTTTACTGCTGTGATTCTCAGATCTATTCCTGTAAAGCATTAGCAGCTCAAACTAGGAAGTGTAATCAGTGTGTTAAATAACAATCCAGTTACACTGCACAATGATTCACCTGAGTTTATCTGTTTTTGTCTTTTGTTTTTCCTGAAAGAGGAAAGCGGTAGATGTTGTGAGAGGGTTTGTTTGGAGACAAGTCGCTAGTCAGGTTGTGTAACTATGTGTAATATAGAAGCTTGATTAAGCAGCAACTGAGAGCAAAATGGAAGTATAAAACCTATATATACACACACACACACACACACACACATATATATATATATATATATATATATATATATATATATATTGTACAAAACATTGGGTCTCAGCTATGGAAGCCGAGAGTGGCCATTACTGAAAAAAGTGGGCATCGACAGTTATGAGATAACAAATTAACTATCCCTTTATCTCAACATAAGAAGGATGTTTACCTCTGATATTATCTTATAGTCTTGTAGCTCAATATAATGTGCACGAACAAGGACAGAGGGATGTAAACAAGATCAATGACGTAGCAAGCTAAAAGTCTAGAGTTTCCAGTGTCACAAATCTGGCTCTATTTTAACCCGCTAATCTCTATGGTAACCGATGTGGGACTCACAAACTGCTCTGAAGCAGTTTATGAATGAAGCAACATTTAGATGTCTTAAGACAGAGCTAATGAATCTCAAATGTCCAAAATTACAAACACACTGAAAGTGCAGATTCATTTTAAATAACAAAGCTAACTGATCAATGTTGAAAATCAACAGGCTTTTTTATGTTTCATTTTGCAAACATAAAAAAAAAAGAAACAAAAACAAACTTCCTTTGTTTTCATTGGGGTAATGTTAAGCAAAGGAAACATGGTAAGAGTAAAATGAGAACAAGGTCAGTGGAATTATTTTAATGGTACAAATTTGTAAATTAATGCAGGTTTGTCTATTAATAAGTTAATAATTCTACCATCTCTCCTTGGGCTTGCTTTTGTCTTTGACACTGACACTGAAAGGTTTTATAATGTCATGTATTGGAGTTTAATTGGTAGCGTCAGCTCATATTAAAAAGCAGTTAATCCCCCAATTGTCAGCCAACCATCAACTCAACTGCTCAGTATCTACAGATTCATGTGGAAATGAAATCACACAGATAAAACGACAAAAATTCTCAATCCACATGTAAAACCAAACAAAAATCTTATCTATGTACTTATCCCGAAGATCCATTATTTCCAACAAAAGTAGCAAAAACAAGTGTTGTTTTTTCTCAGAAATATTAATCAACAAATTCTGTTTTTATTGATTTCTCTCTTTTTTATTTAAAGTGGAAAAGTGAAAAATGGTATTTCTGCTTTTTCCAATTTAAATAGGAAAATGAACTGCCTGAATGTACGTGGACCAGTTTGCTCAGTGAATACCCTGTGGGTTCATTTAGTGCATAGCTGAAGTGTTAAGAGACCTTAGAATCACAGCAAATACCCTCTAAATTATTCATCAAGTGCTTTGACAGTAGACGGTAGGAATGAAAAGACTCACTGACCCTGGTGCAACTACCAGACTCTCTCTCAGTCACGTCACACAACATGTATGTTTGCTGAACCCTTGCTGGACATTCTCACCATGAGAATATAGTTATAACAATATTGTGAGGTGACTAAAACATTTTACCTGTTTGTGTTATCTGTGTTTTATCTGTTAATGGATATTCAGCACTTTGCTGCAGGTGTTGCATTGACACTTTGCCTGTTGAATAAAGGAAAAGGGAAGCAGCCCAGACTGTACCACAAAGGCTATTTTGGAGACCTTGCCTGATTGGTCCGGATTAAAACTTCTCTAATGTTGTTCAAGCAGAGGTCTAAAACATGCAGACAACACGTGCAAAGAAAAGCTTTCTAAAAATCTGTAAGTACCTAAATGACTGTTGTCTCAGGGCCTCAGATTTCTGAGTTAAAATTTTAGACATCATTCGTATTCTCACATACGTGGCAAAAAGAAAAGGTCATCTCTGCGGACATCAATCAACATTTAATGTTTTAAAAACATATTAGAGGTCATGTGTGCACAAAATATTGCACCATATTTCAGTTTCTAAAGGGAAAAAAAGAGTACTCATGAGAAATTCAAATGAAAGGAAAACATGTACCTGTAGAAGAAGCTGCCAGACATGTTTATCTGCTTAACTAATCTCCAGATGTGAGGCTGGTTGATTTCCATGTCTTTATATAAAAGTATGGAAATTAGATTAGCCAGGCTTCAGCTTTTAATTTAGCAGAGTTTTTTTTATGTAATTATGTACATCTCCTGAATGGAAAAACCTGTGCTTTGATGACAGATCCTACCACAGATCTAATGAGCCAGTGAATCGGACCGTTTCTTCACAGATTACAGCATAATGCTGCCAGCAGGATGAACATGTATGAACACAATAAATGATGTGTACAGATAAAGAGAGGACATAAAAGCAGATGCCATTACAGCTGAAGTTGATGAGCCACAGCAGAGGTTGTTGAAAGAATAATGAGTGCATTCAAGGTGCATTAAATTGGTCAGTTTTGAAAAAGTGCATCATCATATTTTTAAAGGCTGAGAATATGAATCATGACATGGTGGCTCAGGAACTCACACCCATCTATCGCTTTAAGAACCACATCCATGCTCATTACACCACCTCAAGTTACGCAAGATGTTAGTTTAACCACTAACCATTTATTGTGGGACACAGGTTAATGTACATGTCAGAAGAAGTGCAAAGTTCAGGGAAGTTATGGTACAAGTAAGGAAATCTTAAAACACATTTTTCTAAAAAGAAACCAACAGATTTATGTTACCAAAGCAGTTTCTCCTCTATAACACCATAATGTATACCAACCCTACTCTGACCTGAATCCCAAACATCCTCTCCACCCTATACACACACCAGAAATGCCATCATTATTCCTTGTGCTTTATTAGTTGTGACATTTCCTGTCTGGAGCAGATGGCAGGCTTCAGATTAAGATCCATGAGACATAGAGGGATTTCACATGCATCCACACAGCCCTTAAAGACATCAGCCTTTCTCGCTCCCTTACCTTCCAAGTTTGGTCCTGGGTAGATCAAATCCAAGCATTGTCCCAGTATAAAGCAAAGAAATGTAAAAAGACACATATGTACAAAAAAAGAAAAAAAAAAAAAAGTCAGGTATATACAGGAGTTTAGTCAGCTTAGTGTCATTCAGACCATCGTGCTCTTCTTCTCCCTGAAGTCCGAGTGTGATGGCTCATGGTAGGTGGTGATCATATTGGCTGTCTCCCACCGTCCCAGTGGAGCTGATGAGCTCTGCATCACCACCAGTCTGATCGGGGACTGAGTCGGTTGCGGGTCCGGAGCGTACTCCTTTGTGGGATCTTTGCCCCGGCAGTCATACATTATACAGGATATCAAGAAGACTAAGAGCAAAATAACGTAGCTGGCAATGAGGATGCAAAGGTTCAGCGTGACAGGGTCAATCTCCTGGTAGTTTTCCAGAAAACCCATGGTGCCACCTTCATGCTGGGCGGCCCGGAGGCCTTTTAGAACCAGCAGCTTTTAGGAAGCAAAGGCAGGAAGGTCTTGATGGCTGCCACTCGCTGAGAAACGGTGAACAAGCCTGGTGACTGCAGGGCTTTCTCTCTCTATCCTCTTCAATCTGCCCTCTCCACTGCTCACCCCCACCCTGCCTCATCTCTGTCTCCCACCTCACTGTTTCAGATGAGCGCCTTGGATATGTGGCTTTGTGGTAAAAATACTTTAATCCACCCCTCTAACCTGGAATTTCAGCGATCAATGGCTCCCTTTAATAACTTAAGCTTCACTTGTAACTCAACAACAGTGACAGATTCTGTGTTATATCATCATCATCATTGTTCTCCAGCAAGTAAACATTTAGTTTCTGATGTAGTGCACGCTGGTGTGTTTGTGTGCTGTAATCTTAATCTTGATTGTGAGTGGGGATTGACAGAGGAAGCCATCTGGCTAAATAGAGGCTGGAGAGCGGCACTAAACAGCTACTCAGAAAATGCTTACATGGAAGCTGAATCCACCCCTCCTGAAATGTGTCACCTCAGATGATTTTTTAGAACATGTAATCCAGTCAGATTACAGCACCCATTGTTCTTGTGTATATCAGGTGGCTTGATGTGGGTTTTGAGGGAATCAGAGAGGATTATCATGGTGGAGTAGAAACTCTAGTGTATAACATGGCATGTATACAGGTGCATACAAGTTTATGTGGAGCTAGGCCTTTTTATCATGATATGTCCATGTTTCAGGAAGTTTTTTGAGTAATAAACAGCAGAGGGCAGCAATAAGCAGCATCTGAACAAGCAAATCTGGAGGTCGAACTTTGATTTAGACCAGGAATGCCCAAGTCTGGTCCTCAAGATCTGTTATCCTGTAACTTTTAAGTGATCCCTTCTCCAACACCCCTGGATTAAATTAATGGCTCATTAAAAGGCCTCTGCAGAGCTGAATGACATGAGGATGAGGGAGTTAGCTATTTGGTTCAAGTGTGTTGGAGAAGGGCTTCATCTTAAAGTTGCAGGGCGGCAGCTCTCGAGGACTGGACTTGGGTACCCCTGCTGATTCATCTGATAATTATTATTAGAATTACTATCACAAATAGAAAGGCAAAATAAATAGATAAACAGCACAAAAAAAAACAATAAAATACTATTACTGCCACTATTACTATTACTAGCACTACTACTACTACTACTACTACTACTACTAATAATAATAATAATAATAATAATAATAATAACAATCACCATCATATAATAATAACAAATATAATGAATAAATAAATAATCATGTATTTTGTCACTGGTCTGCACCGCCAACTACCATCTAGGGAGATGTGGCCAGAGCCCATCAACAAGGAGAGATGCAGGGCCCAAAACACCCCAAACACTTGGGCCACTCAAACCATCCATCCAGACAACCCACCACCAGAATGCCAACTCTAACCTTCTGGGTGGAAGTCAGCAGATGGCCAGGCCTGAGTGATGCTCAGACCTCTGCCATCCTCGTGCTGAGGCTCAACTCAGGCCAACAGTCACACACACCACGCTTGCCCTGTCCTATGTGTGATTCTATATGTTTTTAGATGTTTCAGTTCCAGATTCTTGTGACTGAATGTTTTGTAGCTCCGTTTTGATGTGCAAGTTGTAATGTGTAAATAAACTGTGGCAAGAACTTTTTCAGCTTGTTCACAGTATGACTTCTAAAAGGATAGTTCACTAGATGTAATTGTTGTATATTTCTGCACTAAAACAAAGGGAAAATTCAGAGTTTCTATTATTTATGGGTTATTATTTTACTGATCCAGCCCACTTGAGATTAAATTGCAGTGTATGTGGCCCCCTGACCTAAAATTAGTTTAATGCCTCTCTTTTAGAGAGTACAGACTTGAATCCTGTCTAAAATCTTTTGACTTAACTTAAACATAGTTGATGCTGTCTGTGATGTGATGAGAATAAAGTCTTCCAACCTCAAAGTCCTGGAGATGGGTGCTATCTTTACCCTTTAATGTCTAACGCAGCGTATTTAATACATGCAGTTTCTGAGACCTTTTGCATCACAATGTGGTAAGAACTTTGCTCAATCTGATACTGATTTTAGCTTTTTAATAAAAACAAAAAAAAGAATGCAAAAATCATAATAAAGAAATTAAAAAACTCCTTTATAATCATCATCAGCTGATGAAGTATGAATTATAACTTTATTTGTGCTCTTGCAGGAAAATATATTATTATGTCCCTTACAGTTTACATTTTTCTTCATGAAACATAAACTCTTACAAGTCTCAGCAGCTGGATGAGAGAAGAGAACAAACATGCCATCATGTTGGATTTTCCACCAACAAAAAAAAATATATAAACAAGGGGAGCATGAAATCAGCTGCTAATCTGCTCCAGCCCTGCTGCAGAACAAATGCAGTCAGTCCTGGCTCTTGGTGTGAACTGTGAGGGTGAACAGCAGATGCACATCTGCACACCATGACCTCACTCTTCTCTTGACGTTCAGGCCTGTAATCCTTCTATATGTTCAGGAAACTGATGTCAGTGGCGAAAGGCTTGACCTTACTTCCACTTGGCTTTCCCGGCTCCTCAGGATGGGAACTAAGGAATCATCTGTCTCTGAACAACAATGACCTCTGTGCGTCACTGATCCTGGTGCAGAGGTTTGCATCTGGAAAAAGTCAAAGCGCCCTGGAATCAGGGAGGACATCGGCTACAGTTGTGTCATTTCCACATCTCTCAATATTTTCATTGCATGACACAGTGTGCACAGGAAAAATTAGGATATTCAAGAAGCTCTTTATATTACAAAAATATAGATATCAGGAGATTTCAGTCTCATTGATGAGGCAGTAAATTCTGACGTTTACTTCCAATTTCTATTTGGAAGTCTTTATTATCCATGATGCACGCGTCAGAGCACCTCTTGATTTTGGTTCAGCTTAAACTACAGGGCAGATTAAATTTTAAAAGATATATCTATAGATTTATGACCTGACGTTCAGGTACAAACCACATACTGATAATAAAAAGATCCTGACTGTGTTTTATGCTCTCAGTAACCAACCTTTAGAGCTTAACCTGGACATGCTTCACAAGGATCTTTATGCAATCGTTGATCCTTCTGACTTACATAAATTAAAATCTATGCAGTAAGCTATAGAGCGATATGGTTTGTAGAGCAGATAAATGTCCTGATGTGCTCATGTGGCTTAAGAACTGAAACCTAATCCCTCACATTGATGTAAAAGTACATTGATGTAATGTGGATGGTATTTTAGAGGCTGTTTCCAGCAGTTTTTAGAACTTTTTTGGTCATTTTAAAATATTTTATGGAATGAAACATTGATCTGTTTTTCATTTATGTTTGCCTTGTATTTATAATGATGTTATTTTCTTAATTTTAGATTTTACATTAATTACTTTCTTATATGACCAGATTTATTTTATGTCCTTTAATCTTGTATGTCTTCTCAATGTACAACAATTTGGTCAAAATATAAAAGAGACAGGAATTAGGCATTCCCATACTTGTTAATACTCACTCACACACTTACTCCTCACTTACACACACCCATATGCTGAGGTAGTGAGTAATGTATTAATGTATATATAAATGTTATTTGCTTTTTTTCTCTCTCTCTCTGTTTCCCATTTTCCTAGTTTTAATTTGTTGAAATATAAGTTTATCTTCACTCCTTTGGTGCTGGTTAGTAGGTTTTATTTTATTTTATCTTCTCTTTGATTTGAATTTTACTCTTGGTGATTTTTTTTATTATTATTTATTGTCATTGTTGATTATTGTTAATTAAAAAAGATGGTTGTGGCTATCCAATATAAAATCCATGGAGATATATTTATTTCAAAAGTTTCTTTGGTATCATACAATGTCCACTTTTTCTACAGGTCAACAAAAATATCTTCGTTTAATCAGAGAATATAGATAATTTTTTCCATTGTGTATATTTCCGTATTAATATTCAACCTTTCTTTTGTGGACGGTGGATCCAGTCTAAGCCTTCTTTTTATAGCTTTCTTAGCAGCAATCAAAAGAACCATTATTCACAACACAATTTTTTATTTTAATTTAACCAAGATAAATAATTTTGGAAGTATTTGTTATTTGATGGCCAATAAATTTTACCAATAAGAGAATAAAAATCCAGAAATGTTGCCAAAACACATGTGTATGATGTGCTTCCCTAGTATCACATACCCTCCAGCATTGGAGATTAGCTTCAACTTTTACTCTATTTTTGATGTAATTGTGGAAAAGTTGTGCCCTGACTTTTACTGGTGGGAGAGAGCTCAGAAAAGAGAGGGGAAGCAGGTCAACTGTTGAATCAGTCTTTGTTAGGGAGCGCCAGTGAGTGAAAATCTGCCAAAGTTTAGTAGTGTTTCTATCAGATGAGCAGATTTGTGTCAACATTATTGTATGTTTTAATTCAAGGGCTTGAGAATATTTATATCAGTTGTTCAAATTCAACCAATCCAATGTGGCAAATTCCACCATTTAGGGTCAGACAGGTAAGATTGCAGCCTCAATGCAAGGGTCCAGAAAATGTAGGAAAGCTCAGAACGGATATTCTGTCAGGAAAAAAGCAGCAGGAGATGAGGGGAAAGGACCCAAACCAGAGAACCGACAACACCACAGACAATCAGAGGAAGATTTAATAAACAAAAGACACAACTGAAGACTGACGGAAGACTGATAAAACTAACGAACAAATAAAGACTATGGTCTAGACCGGCCTTATAAGGTCCAGTTTGGAGTCTTCCAGTGGGTATATAACTTTAAATTGTACTCAAGGGGGACAGAAATGTACACCTACTGTACTCCCTTTTCTGGTGGAAACAATTACTTTTGAAATTACATTATAACCCGATACTTTGCTAAAATAGGCCTTTTTTGTTGTTTCTTCTAAAACCTTAATAGGAACCCAGCTTCTCATGTAGTGCACACTGTTACTGAGAAAATATCACAAATAAACTCTGTTCATTACCAAGTCCAAGCCAAACATTTATTATTGGCTGTGTGACTTAAATAAAGCTTTGAAGGATTCAGGTAATTTAATTTATTATTTTTTTTCTTTCATCTTTATGACCACCAACTTGTTCTGAAAGCTAAAGGTGTCCAGAGTCTAAAAGTAAAAACATAAAAGAGCTTAGACCACCTTTGCGTCCCATACTTTCAAATTTATGTTGTATATAATCTCAAAAACAACTAAAATATAAATTAATCCAAAGGATGGAGCTTTTCAATGAACATCAGCACTTGTAAAGAAAAAGAAAAAATATTTAGAGCTCTAAAAACAGCAGCGAGTCAGAGGAAGAGTGGTGTTTCTGTCCTGGGGATGTTTGTGTTGGTCTGGCCTCAAGGAATGATTAGCTCAGAGGATGTAATAGGGTTGTCTGTGTGTACATCAGGGCTCTTGGGTGGAGCTTCTCCTGCCTCTATCTGTAAGCTAGATCTTCCCCAGCGCCAGGGTCTGGTGCCAGGGAGTCCAGCAGCCTCTGTGGGACCTGGAGACAGACGGACAGCAGGGAGAGATGGGAAAGGATTGTGTTGACTAATTCTGTGGGACACTTCAGTTGTCTGCAGCTGTGAGGCGAGGATGTTAGGAGCAAGTCAGTGTTTTCTATTCTCCTCATGTCTCCCCGTCATGAAGCTGCAACAAGTTTTTTATTCACTTTTCACAGCATTACACTCCCTGTGGTGATCCTCACCCCTCGATCTGACACATCCTGACCTCAGCCTCCCCCCATCGATCATCTCAAAAACAAATAAAGAGCAAGAATCACAGCAGGTTCTCCTGACCTCAACCATGTGAGCTCCAAGTAACATCCGCAATCTGCTTTCTGAAAGTTTTACATTTTGGAGGCTGGGATAAATGTTTGTCTAATAAATCAGGGTTAAAAGTCAATATATGACTCAGGAGAAAAAATCCTATCCTGGAGAGTTATTTCTCTTCCTTTGGCCCTTTGGATTGTTTTGATAAGCAGCAATAAAACACAATATAACTCTGCAGGGTGGTAAATAAATCATTTATCCCTTAAGATGCTAAATTCACTCACATGTGAGATCTTATTGACTTTTTATGAGTTAAATGAATAAACTAGACATGCTATACATGCATAAAATAAAAGTAAAACTAACAGAATGAATGTAGTATTGGATTAAAACTTTTTTTTTCAGAAATCCTTGGTGTTCTGTCAGAAATGCTTTATTTTATCTAGCTTAAAGTGAAGAAACTAAGCTGCACACTTTCACCACAAGGTGGCAGTACAGAAAAATCTGATGGTTGTATTGTGTTTTGCACCATCTCGCCCTGCTACCATTACTGAGGTGGTGAGTCCTAATGACCTTGTATCAGCTGCCATTGGTTGAGATGAGCAGCATCATAGATATCTGGACTGGTGACGTGAGCTAATGACACACAGTTACTGGAGATTGTCGGTAAAGAAAAAGCTTTAAACTTTTGCAAAAGCTTTTAATTTTCTGTTTTGTCAGATGTTTTTCATACTTTTGTTGTAACTATTTTAGGCTGCAGGATGTGCCTAAATGTCATCTGTTTGTGTTGCTGACCAAATTTTTATTTTCTGTTGCTCTAATAAGAGCAAATAATGTTACATTTCACAGTATCTGCTAAATTAGTCATTAACTCTCAGCAACAGTTGGATGGCAACATGGTTCGTAGAACTTAGTGTCAGCTTGAAAACTGTTCACCAAAATTTACTGTGACTTTGTTGTTAAGAATAAAATTCAGTGTTTTACTTAACGCTCTCTGTTTGTTCCATGTTCCATCCCAGTGTAGAGGGTGACACTGGAGTGCATTTTCACTCCTGTCCCATCCCACTCACACAGAAATAAATCCTGTCCCATCCCAATCCTGATAAAATTACTGCTGATCGCATCCCGCCCCCATTTAGAATGACTCCCGCTCCCTTTGTTAAAATGTATTTAGTCTTTAGGCAATACACTGAATTTGATTTCTTAAAATATTCTCACCCTACTTTTTTAAACCAGCTGCTAAGTGTTTCTAGCTTTTTTTAGAGGCCAGTTACAAAAAAAGGAACAACAATAAAACAATACATGGTTCACACCATGTCTACCAAAGCTAAATAAACCCAACCAGAACATATAAAGTTGTATTTCACTCATTTCTAAATGTCATTAACTAAACATGTTTTACAAGCGGCATACATTGTGTTGACACCGTTGCTTTGACTCTCGTGAAGTTAATTATTATGTCAGGTGGCTATATTCCTTCTCAAACCAGCTACTGATCTGGTAAATGGTAAGCCAGCTCTGGTTATTTCAGAGTCAAATGAGAAAGTGATCTGTGACAGTTCATTTTGCCTTGGCTGCAGTGCATGTGTTTAACACAGTTATTGGAGCATCAGTTGTCTTGGATGTGTGTTAGCATAGATAAAGCTAATGACTTGCTGGACTATGCTGGTGAGCCACTTGGTTAGACACTGCCAACTGCCTTGGCTGTGTGTGTTATCAAAGAGAATATGGCATTAGCACTGTAGAGGCTATTGGTTAGCACCTCGAAGCTGGTGATCTGATTAGATACCCCCAGTTGTCTGTTAACAAGGTGGTGATGACACTAAAAAGAGAGGCTATTGACCAGTATTGTTAAGCTGGTGTCCCAGTGAATTTTACATTGCCTTGGCTGCCCATGTGGCTAGGCTGAACATTTGAATGAAGAAGCTGGCAGCAATCAGAAACTACTAAATGTCTACTTCTTTGGTTACTAGCATGCCTAAATTACCTGCTGTTTTAGCTTGTCTCCCTTTATATTTAGTTGCTGATTGTGCAGTATGCTATGACACCTATTGTTGACTTGGTAGTTACTGCAGTGTATGGCTCCTACCATAAATTAAAAATAGATTGTCATGAGACAAGATGGACCTATATGTTTTGCAAAATATATATTTGTCAAAAATGATAAAACTGCATTCTTAAATGTAGTCATGTTGTCACTGCATGCATACCTTACTATCAAGAACAAGAATACAAATATATGCTAACATTAACACAAAAGCTGGAGAGTCTAAAATTGGAAGTTTAAATTAAACTAGCGTCTCGCAAAACAAAATGGTTATGGTAACATTCACTATGTGTTTTAAATAGAAATGAAGTCAGTCTTCTTTTACTGGGCAAGAATAGATTTTTCTTAAGTTTGAGCTGGCTTGTAGGCCAGAGGGCACAGATGAGGTGAATGTGATCCTCCGTCTCCTTTGTGTTCTCAGCCTGAGTTACTGCAGAGACGTTCCATGAGGTCAGCAAGGAGGTGCTGTTATACAACCAGGAGACAGCTGAGGGAAGCTCCTGCTGCGATGCAAGCATTTGCACCTAATCACTGGCACTGAGTAACAAGTCCTGTCTGTTCTGATTTTTCTCAGCATTTGCACATTTCTGCTAAAGATTGATGCTCCACACAAGATATTTTCATATTAGACCAATACTGAGAAAATACTACATGTCCTCTAGGTTTACCATGGCTATTTTTTTTTGCAAAAACAGTGGAAATCAGCTGGAATCAGCCAAGGGTTGAAGGCAAGGGAAGCATCTTGTGAAAACGTCCTCATTACTCTGTTCAAAACTGTCAAGCAAAACTGCTGCTTTATTATGATTTTGTATAATTTCAAAAAGGCTTCAAAACATACAGCTTCTATTGAGTCTTAACTCAATTTCTATCAATATATTGAAAACAGTTTAATTTAAAATAGCAAATTAGACCCCAAATACAGGAGCTAACACCACCTGTGTGATTAAATTTCAGTGTTTATATATATATATATATATATATATATATATATATAGAGAGAGAGAGAGAGAGAGAGAGAGAGAGATTATTATTGCTACAAGTATTTTGTCATGGTACCATCTATTTTTGACCTTTAACCCTTTAAAGTTCGACCCAAAAGAAAATGGTGAGAAAATTATTATTATTTTTTTTTTTATTTAATATCTTTGGGTCTTTAACAACATGTGCAAAAATTATTTTTGTACTGTTTATTACCATGTGATACTGTATGTCAAAACAGAGATATCCTCCAGGGGGCAGAAAACAAGTATCAGATTGTGTTCAACGGGGTTTTGAGCAAAGATTTTACCACAAAGTGATGCAAAAGGTCTCTGAAACTGTATGCATCAAATATGATCAATTCAGCATAAGAGGATTAAAACAGATTTGAAACCATCCAATGGTAAAGGCCTTTTCTGATATGTATGGTATTCTTCTCCATTATGACATGCCAACTTATTTATTCTGTTGTTTAGGAAAAATGATCAAAAATGCTGACTTTGATTTAAATTGGATCGATGCCTCCTTCAGTTAACCACAGAGTTTAAAATGCTTAAATAAAGAAAAGTTGTCTTTTTCCAATAAATTTAAGGGAAGTTGTGTTCACTACTGACTGGTAAATGTCATGATTGGTGGGTTTTAATTTAGGTTTTTGTAGTCATGTCATGTTTAGTTCTGTTTCCTGTTTTATTTTTGTAGTTCCTTCCCTTGTGTATTCTGTTTTGCTTTCTGTTTCCTGTTCATTAGTTCACCTGGTTTGATTTGTTCATTGATTTCACCTGTTCCTCATTAGTCCATCTGTGTGTATACATACCCCTTGGTTTCCTTTTCACCTTGGCAGTTGTTGTAGACTTTATGTCATGTACCCGCTGTGTTTCCTGGTTCATCTGCAGTGTTGTCAGTAAAACCTTCTTTCCTGCACTGGTCAACCTCCTGCCTCGAAAGCTCTCATAGGTCTGCATGGACAGCTGCAGTAACCAGAAGGAGTCCAGACTGGCAGCCTGGACACCTCCTGGGAGATCCAGCTCTTATGGGTCTGCATAGACAGCTGCGGTGACCAGAAGGAGGCAAAAAAACCTTGCCTCATACTACTACCACCAGCTCCATGGCCCACATCTCCTGTGTTGCCAATAGCTCCACAGCCCATGTGTCCCGTGTCACCACCAGTACTTCAGTGTCCCACGCTGGTGCCCAGCTCCCGTCCAGTAACACAACCTTGCATGCTCATTACATTTGTTTTTTAAAAGATCATTTTATGTTAAAATTGACTGTTATAACTAATTTCACAGGTTTTGCAACAAGTATTCAAGTATTTCGTAACATATGGTGATGCCAGTTTTTGGAAGTTCACAAAGGCTCACATTATGGGCTTTATAAACCTCCTGCTTCTGGAAAAAATTTACTTTGACTTTGTTGTTAATCCAGCAGGCTCTGCTCCTTTTTCAGGATCTGATTTGTTTTCACAGACCAATATGAGAAAGTTTTATTCATGGCAAGGAGCACACACCCCAGGCTAGCTGGAAGTTTCTAAGAAATATGCACATTTTAAAAAAGGAAGGAAACTTTAAATACAAAGTAAGTTAAAAACAGTAACGATGAGTCCGACAACTAAAGAAGAAGAGTGGGGATCCCAGGCAGCAGTGGGTGATGGACAAGCTGGAGATCTTGCAGATCTGATAAAGGCCCAAAGAGAGCCCTTTCCTTCCTGAGTGGTGGACTGTTTGTGTTAGAGCGATCTGCGTCTCTTCTTCTGGGTGTGGGAACCTTCTCCTCCCAGAGTTCATAGTTTCCTCTTATCAAGTACCCATCAGCAACCAGCCTGTGCAAGTGTGCGTGTGTGTGTGTGTGTGTTGCACATATCCAAAACTGGCTGCTTTGTTTCTGTGGACTATTAAAGATCAGCTGTTTTGTTGTAAAGCCACATCAACTAGCAACAGAGAGAAACATGATTTTGTTTTGACAAAAAGTAGGTTTTGAAAAGGAAATCTTGATGCTGCTTTATTATTATTTGCCTAATTAAAAAACTGATATAATTACATTTTTTTAATGAAATAAATATCTAGTACTCCACAAATTTTTTCTTTTAAATGTTTGAAGAACAATACGAGTATCAGTGGACATTTGTGTTTTTTTGACAGTCCATGTTAAAAATGTATAAACAAATTCAAATTAACAATAACTTTTAAACTGTGGTCTTTTATTGAAAAAAGAAAAGATAAAGAAAAATAGAAAAAGACAAAAAACATTTGAGTTTCTACCGTTATAACCTGACACCCACAGACAGCTTTGAATAAAACCCTCTAAATCAATAAATAACATGTTAATAAAATGTATTGTGACAAGTTTAAAGTATTCAGGGAAATGTGCTACAACCAGAGTAGATTTGAAAAGCAACATATGATATAAAAATGAAAGAAAATGCCTGTGGCTCAACATTAAAATATGCTGAACAACTGAAAAGAATCACATTCTTAAATATATAACTCTTTGGCGCAGACGGTGTTCTGAGTGCTGAGCGTAAACAGAGAAGACCACAGCCATAAATGCAGCTCAGTGCATGAGAAAAACATCAAATATTGGCTGACAAGATGACTTGAGAAACATCACAGCAGAGAGAAATAAAGAGTACATACTTGAGTTTTACCCAAAATTATGGAGAGAGACCATGAATGCATTGCAGTTATTTATTTTAATTTAACAGGTGACAAATGAAAAGCAATTCAATACCCAAAGCCACTTGAAATAACTTTACATATTGACTTAAATTGCTTCATGGCATAAAACGTGCATTTAAATGTTTTATGTTTTCTGTTATTGAAAATGACTGAATGTGTTGTTTTATATGCATCAGTTTGAGAGAAAAGAGACATAAGGATGAAAAAATGACTAATATTAAACAAATATACAGGAACATTATTCTGACAGCTATTTTCTCAACGACAGATACACACTTAAAGTTTTATTTTTTCAACAGATTAAACTGACTGTTTCTTCGTCTCTATTAAATTACAGCCTGATGTAATGTGTCCTATTAATTAAAAACATAACTCCTGTATTCGTGCTGTGGTTTAAATGTCTCCTTTATGGGTTGCAGCCCAGTTTGAATCATTGAGGAGCTGTAAATCTGACTCCTCACTAATTCTCTCTTTTACATCATCACACCAGCTTGTGTGCTGTTCCCCAGGCTGCGCTTAGAGGAATGTCCACAGCTGATAAAAACCAAAGAAGTACCCTGAGATCTGCTCCTCCCCTGCCGGAGTTCCCACACTGATTGCTTGTTTGCACTCAGGAGGGGCTGTGCTTGCGTTTGGCTCTCTAGTTGATCATGATTCAGGGTGGTCTGAGATGTATTCTCCACCAAATAAAGCTGGTTTGTTACTGAAGATGCTCCATAAATTAAAATTTGATATGATTATGTGTCTGAAATGTGTTTTCCAGATGGATGTTTCCAACAAGATGTGACGTAAATCTTTTTTAATTGTACTCCACAGCCCACAGAAACGCTGTGTGGTGCAGTTTTGTTCATTATGTGACAGGAGAAATAAGGAAGCGCTGATTATTTTGACATAAGAATTTATAGTCTAAATGGCTTTCCTGTAAAGAGACAGGAATATATATTCAATTCCCAACAGAAACTTCAGTGTTTTCCTGGTAAAATTTCATTACAGTGCTCTCACGAGTACAGGTATTTGGTCAAAAAGTCAAATTAATCTCTTTAAAATGCATGTTTGTTTTTTTTTTAACACAAAATTGTACATTTTGAAGTCTATACCCATTATTACCTAATATTTTATACAATTTCTGAGACCTATTGCCTCACCATATAGGAAAAGTCTTGTTTAAAATCCTGTTGTATACAATCTGATCGACAGTTCTACGCCCCCCAGTGGAAAGTTTTTGCACTACAGTAATTACAGTTATTCCCCCTTGCTCTTCTCTTCCATTTCCAGTTTTTAACTACAATAGTCAAAGCAAACATTGTTGTGTCAAAGTGCCTAAATTATGCACAATGCATCTTTGTGCATCCTAATGTGAAAGCTATGGTAGAATTAGATGCAGACATGTCAAATATCAAAAGGGATTCTGCAGTGTTTTCTTATGAACTATTATTTAAACAAGTTATTTAACTCCCTGTTTATGTTCGGATTCCAATTTAACATTGAGTTTGTGTATTACAACTTTCTGGAAGGAAACAAAACAAACAGAAACAACTTAGGTTTAGGGAAATATGGTATGGTTTCCCTGGTGTGTTGAATAAAGACAATGAAGTACAGTTTCGCTGTAGCATTTACATGGTGCATTGAGAGTTGTTGCAAAAATTTCTGCATTGATTTTTGGTGCAAAAGTGTGCAGGAAAAATTTATTTCTGAGGGACAGCACTGCTAGAAAAATACTGCAACAAAATACTTGTTTGACTTAAATAGTCAAGCTTCCTCAAAATCTCTGCTAAGTTCCAGTTTTAAGGAGCTTGCACAAATAGGAGAATAGTAGAAGATTGGAGAATTGGAGGTGACAATGGACACAGTTTGGTGGTGTGTTTTGTACCTTTATGAGGCTCCAGTGGGAAAGTTTCAGCCAACAAAGAAGCTCAGCTGTTTAGAAAGGAAACTGAGCAATGTGAATAAGCTACTTCCCATGACATCACTATGTTTGTTAAATGACCTCTGGGCATATCAGACACACCTTCCCATTTCCTCATTGAACCATTCAAATTATTAGGCTGTCCTCGAAACTTGTTCAAAAGGAACTGACTTTTTAATTAAAGCTGCAGGTGGTCAAAAACATTTTAAATCTTGAAAGGTTTATTAAAAGAGTGTCAGCTTCTTTTGATTTATTTTCTTACACTCATGCTCTATTCTAATATTTCTCTCTTGTAGAGCTTGTTTTTTTTACATTGAAGCATTGTTAACTAAACATTTCATACAATGAAGACACTAGGCCTACTAAGATCTAACTGATCTTTTAAGATCATTAAAATCCACTATATTACCAAAAGTATAGGCTCACCTGCCTTGACTCTCATATGAAGTTAATAAACATTCCATTCTTAATCAAATGAGTTCAATATGACGTTGTCCCACCCTTTGCAGCTATAACAGCTTTAATTCTTCTGGGAAGGTTTTGTGAGGTCAGACACTAATGTTGGATGAGAAGGCCTGGCTCTCAGCCTCGACTCTAATTCATCCCAAAGGTGTTCTATCAGGCTGAGGTCAGGACTGTGTGCAAGCCAATCAAGTTCATCCACACCAAACTCGCCCATCCATGTCTTTATGGACCTTGCTTTGTGCACTGGTGCACAGTCATGTTGGAACAGGAAACGGCCATTTTTCACACACACACACACACACACACACACACACACACACACACACACACACACACACACACACACACACACACACACACACACACACACATATATATATATATATATATATATATATAAACATCTCCCTAGGGTAGGGCTGGCTGGCTCCCATACAGCATCTTAGCCGTTCTGGATGGAGATGTTTGATGTTTCTCCAGGTATCTTTTGGAGCCACTTCTCCAGTGTGGGGGAAACAGCCTCAGTGCTCCGATGACTACTACTGTAGCCTTCACCTTCCAGGCTTTTACCAGTTCTTCCTTGAGTCCTTGGTATTTCTCCAGTTTATCGTGTTCCTCTTTCCTGATATTCCCATCGTTGGGGATGGCTACATCCATCACTATGGCTTTCCTTTGCTGCTTATCCATGATCGCAATGTCCGGTTGGTTGGCCACCACCAATTTGTCGGTCTGTATCGGGAAGTTCCACAGGATCTTAGCCATCTCATTTTCCACCACCTTGGGAGGTGTGTCCCATTGTGACCTAGGGTTCTCCAGTCCATATTCTGCACAGATGTTTCTGTACACCATGCCGGCTACTTGGTTATGGCGTTCCAAGTATTTTTTGCCTGCAAGATACTGGCAGCCAAAGAATCTGCAAGTGGAAGGGCTATAATGTTTACCAATGTGTGCTGACATTTAGCATACCAGTAGAATGGTAATTGTACAGATTCGCCCTCATGTTGCAACCCAATCTGACAGCTGATATGTGAAATAGCCACACTCATTCTATTGATTTATGTACACAAATTCGATCTTTGCCATTTTTCCATACTATTGCATATAAAAATAACAACAAAGAATAACATTGTGTCATAGCACATATATAAGAGTCACATATTGATTGTTGCTTCACTTTTAACAGGTGAAAAAGTCCTTGTCTGGAGATTAACGATAGAAAAACCAGTGCTACATTCCCTTATCTTAAACAGTTTTCTCTTCAGTTGTCATTTTTGAGTGTCATCTTTCTTCATTTGACTGCTTTATTACTGTACACTGTCTTATTGTTACACATTTCAAACTGCTTTGTGGGTTAGATGTTAAAAATAATGTATAAACATTTTACAGAAATATAGCTTTGGATCACATTAAAATATCTATTTCCTGGAAAAGGAGTTATTGTGGCCATTTACATGTCTGCTATCACCAGTTAGCATGTGGTAGACACAGTAAGCATCATCTATTTGCAAAGTTAGAGCTGTTAAAGACTAAATAAGATGTGAAGAGCTTGTTTGGATAAAAGCCACAACTTCATGGCTAGTAAAAATAATGTTAAAGGTGATGAATACATAGCCAAGGGAAGTCAAATAGTCTGCCATTTGAAGAGAGAGGATGAAGATGAAGAGAAAAAAATCTTAGTTCAAGTCAAAGTGTTTCAAAATCATTTTTCTTCAAACACATGGATGTAATAATCTTGATTCGTGAAGAGGCTGCAGGCAGGGTGTCAGCTTTCCTTTGTTCTGTAGCTATTGTTTTGCCCTTGGGAGACGATTGTCTTCCAATGCTTACCACAGACTTTAAAACAAAGAAAGAGGACGCAGATGTGGCTTAAAACCAAACTGTATTAGCAAAGCACTGGTCTGTAAGTCAGAGATGGCTGAATATGCTTCCCTACAGCCTTGCTTTTAAGGGGGAAATGCAGCAGAGGAACTAACTCAGCACTTTGCAAGCACACAAATAATAAACTCTGCAAGTTGTATCTCAGTACCTGCAGTTGGTTATTTACAAAAACAGACAAAAAGGGCTTTGGAAGGATTTTTCATTGTTGGCATGTTGGACAAGGACAAGTAGCTCTGCAACCTTAAACTTATTCATCCCGGTCTCAAACAAAACAGGTTCAGAGTAAAACCTGGACATCTTGCTCCCCAGGAACACTCTTCAGCTCCTACTGGGGGCCAGGATGGATAAAAAATCCCTTGTTCTTGGTCTGCCCTGAGGTATCGTCTCAGTTAAATGTACCTCTTAATCACTTCATCAAGCATCTTAATCAGATGGTTGAACCACCTCAGCTGACTCTTTTCAATGCAGAGGAGCAGCTGAGCTCCTCACTTGATCTCTAAGTAGAGTCCAGCCACCCTCCAACGGAAACACAAACACTTGAATCTGTGACCTAATTCTACTGGTCTTTACCTCTTGTGGCCATGGGTGAGAGTTGAGATAGACCAGTTAATTTCAAAAGCTTTGCACTTTGGTTCAGCTCCCTTTTCAGTGCCAACAAAGCTGTCTGTCTAATCTGTCTGTCCATCTCTTCCTCAAACTTTCCTTTGCTTGTGAATAAGACCCAAAGACACTTAAATTCTTCTAGTCAGGGAAACAACCCATCCCAGGACAGCCACAGCTTGATGAAGGCAACAGGACAACATCATCAGCAAAAAGCAGACATGCAAATCTGAGGTTCCCAAAATGGACATCCTCCTCTTTCTCAACATCCAGTCCTCGAACACCAACAAAAGGATCAAAGTCCAAGAAGCACCCTAATTAGCTTCACTTTGCCCCTCAGCAGCTTTCCGAGGGTAAATATCTGGTCTTCTGTTTCACAACCAGGATAAAAACCACACTGGTCCTCATCACATTCTGTTTCTGAACATGGGACTAATAAAATGCCAGAGAATAAACTGAGCTAAAATAGCTGTGTCAAGAGAAAAAAATACATATTTACATTTAAATGAGTATGATATTTAATCAGTATTTATGTGAACATTATGACTAAGCTTTTCTGTGAATCATTGTAAAACTGTAAAACAGACTGTTTTCTCATCTTGTATTGGAAATGACACTGTGGTCCTGTTGACGTGGGATTTACTGTAAAAATAGGAGGAAACGGTCAGGAAGAGCTTTCTTTTTATTATGTGGTAAATTGAGGGCAACCCAGCCGGCAGCACCTTTGAGACTGTGGGAAGCCAACACGTCAGACACTCCAAGAACCTCTGGCAGCACAAGAAAGGATCATAAAACCAACGTTTCATGCTGAGTTTCTGACACAGTTGTCACAAATTATTGCTGTTTTTTGCAAAGTATCATGACTTTTAGGTTAGTTTATTGTGGGAGGTTTTGTCAAAGAATATACAGCTTAAGAACAAAATCTTACAGACACACCCCAAAGTCTGAAATAATCTTACATCCAATAAGTTTTTTATGTAGCAGCCAAAGTTAGTGTTTCCCTTTAGGAATGACTTTTTTCTGCACTGAACCATTTACTGCATGCTTTACAACACTACTGCACTTAACTTTTAAGAAGAGGTTGAACCATGCAATGTCTTTCCTGCATCATCCATATTCCTAAATCTCACTCATGATAATAAATCTATAATCAAATCAAAACAAACCAAGGGATCATGCAGCAGACACACCTCTCTGGGCAGGAAAGAGCTGAGCTGATGCATGAGACTGAGAAGCGTTTCAAAGACACAGTTTGGCTCACCTTTATACCCAGCTCCGATTCTGGACTTCCTTCCAGTGGGTGCGGTCCTGTCCAATGATGATTTGGTGAAGGGGGAAAGCGGCAGACGTATGAAGATCCTTACTGAAATTAGATTGGACTAAAATTGACATCATGCAAATTTCACCAGAAAAACAAAACACACTCCAATGTTTCAACAACTAAAACAACAAAAAAAGGTGTAATATCAGACCATGTGAAATGTATTTGCAGCTACTGTCCAATAGTAAAGCCTCTGTAACCATTTTTTTTGTGTGGATAGGTCCCCATGATTGTATTTCCTCACAGCAGCATCAAGCCAGATATCACTCTTAGTATTTTATACCTATATTCAGTTTGGAGACAAAAATTAAAGAGTCATGTTTGTACAGAATGGGTGTTTTTTTTTAAATTGTTATGTAATTCTATTTTGATGTGTGTAAAGGCTTGTTTTACGTTTAAAATGCATAAACTGAAATATGCATGAATTTGTTTTTAATCATGTAAAGCACTTTGTGTTGCCTTCAGCATGAAAAGCGCTTTATAAATAAAGTTTGATTTGATTTGATTTAATACACTGTTATATAGAGCAGCATTCAAACAACATATAAAAGCAAGCTCGACTTCAGGACCCACAGTTTCAGGACTGCAGGTGCGGTCTTTGGACCGTAGTCTCAGAACCTTCATTTAAGGGCAGGAACTTGTGACAAGATCATTAGTCAGTCCTGTCAGAAAGAGATGTATAAACACATTACTACCACTTAGGTTGTGTCTGTGCATTTGCATGGGGATGGAGATCTTTTTATAAACAAAGCTATGTGGATGTTTACATACTGGATTTTGTGAACATTCCTTTGGGCTCTTGTAAAGAAAAAGCTTGACACCACACACTACATTTCGGTATATAAACCATTAATTTGGGTAAAAAGTAAACAATACACAAAATAAAAATCATTTATTGTAAAATTATTATCATTAAGATAATTATTATGAGCAACCCTAAAGAAAATAAAATGTGTGTAGTTCTAAAATGTCATCCACAAAGTAGCTCTTTAAGGGACATGTGGCTCAAACTTTTGTTTTTGGCTTTTTCTTAGAAGAGATCTTATCAGCTCAATATTTGTTCCTTCTCCAGCGACAGCACGAGGAATACAGTGACCAGACAACTTGAAATTGAATAATTTGGCTTCTTGGTGTTCCAGGTTGTTCTAGAACAGGCATGTCAAACTGGTCCAGCAAAGGGCCGTGTGGCTGCAGGTTTTTGTTCCAGCCAGCCAAGAGCACACAGTTTGACCAATCAGCTGTCTGAAGACTGAGATCAGTTGATTGAATCAGTCAAATCTGGTGTGCTGCTGCTTGGTTGGAACAAAAACCTGCAGCCACACGGCCCTTTGCTGGACCAGTTTGACATATGTGTTCTAGAAGAAGACGTTTTAGTCTGGCCGGCCGGTCAGAGAGCTGTCAGGTCAGGTTTGTCTGAGCCTCTTCACGCTCCAGCTGCACAGCTGTTTTATCAGAGACGTGGACTGTGACGGACGTCTGTAAAGTTCAGCTCATTACTTTTCATTGTGGAAGATTTGAAGAATGTGCAGTTGGTCATGTTGAAATCTGGAATTTCACTCTGCAATGGAAAAGGTGGAACATTGTCTAGATATTTGTATTTTTAAGTGTGGTGTGGTGTGTTTCTTTGTGGAAACACCCTTTTGGATTTAAAAAGTTAATTCAGACCTCTTATTTCACCCAATTCCCACCATTTATGTTGTGGCCTTGGGCTAAAATCATTCAGATCTTCTGTTCAGTACTTAAAACTTTCTCACATCTAAATTTGAAGAGGTTTATTCAAACAAATTTCCACCATTCCTGATCTGCAGAGAAGTGTGGCTAGAAATCTCCATCTCTAAAAATCTTATCGCATTATTTCTTTGCTTGCTTCCTCCTTATTCCTTCTCCTATTCTTCTTTTCTTTCCTTTAAGATGCCTTTCCACCCTAATGCACTTCCTTTATTTCTCCTTACCTCCTTCCAGATTCTTTTAAATTGCAGTGAACAAAAAATTTTATCCCTAAACTGAAAGAAAAGAAGTTTTCCTCATAACAAGAATACTTAAAAACATCAGTACTTTCCTGAAACTTGTACTAAAATAGATTTCTTTCACTTGTAACTGAATATTCCTCTGTTGCGGTAACTTAATTCCTCTGTGGTACCTCCTGTTTATTGATGAACCAACCCTGCGGCATGGCATTGGGAGGAATGGCAACCATGCGAGGCACAAAAATTGACGCACACAGACTTTACAGGAGGTGCCAGCAGTGCATAAGGAGGGTAAAGACACTGATGGTGAGCAGCTGTCAACCTTCATATCAAGTCTCCCATTTTTTCCAGCTTCAGTCTGGCTTCTTCTAACCCAACCAGTGGGTAGGAGATGCCTCACCGTGTGTCATGTGTCCCCATAAAAGTGTTAGCAATCCCACTGCGTGTGCGGTGGTGATCTCCAGAAAGTGACAAAGTGTGTTGTTGGGTCTCCTCTGACGCAAGGAAAGCAGTTAGTTGTAGTGTCTGGTGTCACATAGCAACGCAAATGCAGCCTATAAATATACTTCCATGTCCAGGCTATTTTAAAAGCAATAGGGTCAAACAGGAGAGTTCAACTTCCTTTTACTATTGAGAATTTATCTCCTGAAATCATTAAGAATGTGAAAATGTTTGAAAGGAAAGCAAGTACTTTCTTTTTTTATATAACAATCTAAACATTTGTTCTTTCTGCTGCTGTGTGGATGTTCTTTCTTATTTCTTGTATTTCAGGTTTTTTCACAATTAATCTTTTGATATGTGCTTCCTCAAAGACGATTTGAGACAAGCTTATTTGACGTTGTTTTTCAAATTAGGCGGTGATGATCCAGTTTATCCCAGAGGAAAATTAAATTACCACCTTAAAAGAAATGGTAAATTAGCCGTTATAACGACAAATAATTGTAAGATTCAGCAGGTTCCAGCTTAGTTTGGCACAGAAGCCGCCTCAAGGGTTAGACTTTCATTGCTGTCACAATGAAAGAACAGCTTAAATCCTTTACCTAAGCCTCTAGCCTGGCAACCTTTCAACTTGGTCTCCGAGACATACGGCATATCCACCATCCTCTTCTTCATCATGTCAACTAACTCTCTTGCTTTTTCTGTTTTATTCCCAACATTCGAAGTCCCTTCTCTCTGTTTACATTTCCTACAGACAGGCCTTCCTCATCTCCTTTTTCAACCCACAATAGCCCAGTTACAACTGGCACCTTGTAGGTAAACAGCACCATTGGCACAGACATCAATCCATCTGGTATGGAAGACATTAAACTGATTCACATATTTCATTTGGCATGGTTTTACGTCATATTCCCGTTCCTGACACAAGCCTCTGCATTAATTCTGGTTTGTGCCCCCTTGAAATGGACAAATTTTAAAAAAGAAAAAAAAAAAAAAACATGATATACTCAATCCAAACAGGATATATTGCAACATGCAAGTAAAACAATTTTTCATTAAGATTTTTTTTCTTTTTTTCTCTGCACATGGACTCAAAAAGCCCTGTTTCCACCAAAAAGTGTGGCTCGGTATGTTTTTTTTTTTTTGTTTGTTTGTTTTTGGTGTGTTTCCATATGGAAGGGTGCTAGCATATCCAATCATCCTACCTTTTTGGGACCCTTCAGTTGGGGCCCCAATCTTACAAATTCCGACCCTAAAAAGTAGAGCTTGACATGCTGTAATCCGTGGATTTCTTTGAAAGAATCTTCACTTCCTTTGTGACTTGCTAATAAGGACAAAATGGGAACAGGATCTTTACCCAGAGCCAGTCTTGAACTACCTCCTTATCACAACTGCTTAAAACAGTGATCTCAAACTCTGGTCCTAGAGTCACTGTCCTGCAGGTTTTAGATGTTTCCCTGCTGCAACACACCTGCCTGGAATTAATGGATCATTCATCAGAACAACTGATCCATGTTGTTTAAATGGGGGGTGCTGGAGCAGGGAAGCATCTAAAACCTGCAGGACAGTGGTCCTCAATCCCTGGATTAAAATCTGAGGCAATGCAACTTAGAGGTAAAAACTTTAAGATGTGCATTATTTAATTGCTCTTCTTTTACTTTTTTTATTTTCAAGCAGCTGATGTTGATGACTTGAGACATTCTCATGTGATTTTTTTTTTACTCATTCATGCATTTTCAGTTCATGTTTAATCTTGTGAAAACATTGGTAAATTCTGTGTGTCAGCTGTAATCATCTGGACACTCTTCCAAAAGAGATCACTGTGATTTATATAAAGCTTATAATTACAATAATGTTCCACACAATCACAGCTCATCACCTCTCTAACTCCTAAACAAGCTCTAAGAAACACAAACACAGGCACCAAAGCGCTTACAGTTACATTTCCTTTGAATATTTAAGTGCTGCAGAATAAACACATTTCTTCTTGGTAATTTTCTAGACTTCTTGACAAGAAATTCTTTAAAACATAAATAAGCCTTTTTTCCCCCGTGTTTGTACAAAACAAGACCTCATCTAAAGAAATCTCTCACTTCTCTAGTGAATATTTCCTTCTACACCATACAAATCCAGAAAATCAGGCTCCAATGAACCAATTTGTTCAGAAATCTTCAACATGTTTGAGTAATAATGACTTTATTAAAACTCAGAATGACCTGCTGTCAGTTCATACATGCAACATTAAAAGAAAACATACGCTACATTCAATATTTTTTACATTATGAAGTGTGAGGACGACATAAAAAGCAATAATACAGACTAATAGATGCAGTTTAATACAGAATATGGTGAATGTGAAGGATCAAAGTGCTTCAAAAGAATACATATTTAAGGTTAAACAGTCCATCTCTGTGGATGACAGCTTGTGCCCTCTGATCAGACATGCTGATGCCGTGTACCATACTCCCATAAGGGAGTTCATAACCATTCCCTGTGAGATTAACAAAGAGACTTGATGAACAAATATGTGCAAGTAAATGAGGTGTGAATCATTTTCCTGAACATTCCAGTTCCCATACTCCATCCTGCGCTTCTCTTTTTCACAATCCCTCCCACTGCAATCAAAGCTGCTGCATGCAGCAGATTAATGAGAGACTTCCTGCACACTGCTGTGCACAGCGGTATTTCATCTTAATTGTGATACATTCCTCTTGGCTGCATTCCCAGCTGGCCACATGTTTGACGTCTCTTTGACAAATAAATCCCATATAATGTCTTCAAAGCTTTGAGTTCTGGGAGTTTGCGGTCAGAGCTTTTACAGGTTGGAAATCCAACACATGCTGGACGGTATTAACCACATTAAGGTTGAGGTTAATCGCTTGCAAACTCAAAAAAACCAACAAAAAAAGGATTTGCATTTGTTCAAGTGAAAATGCTCCTGTGATGTGACACCAAGGTGGTTTGACTCTCCCGCCGCCTCTCCTTCTTCCGCTCCATTCTCACCTTCCAGCAGATGGCGCTGGACGCTAAAAGCACCAGTCCGGCCGAGAGGAGCACCAGACCGAAGTAAGAGATGGTGGATCCGTGTGAGTTGAAGCTGTACGCCACCGAAGTGACCACAATTCCTGCAATGAGCACCACCACGCCAAACGGGACGGTGCAGCGATAGCAGGAGAGCTCCGTCCCACCGGTGGCGGCACTCAGCTGGACTTCGTTAACCAGGGGGATGTTTACTGTCGTCATGGTGACTGCAGGCTGCTCACCGTTGGCCTTCTCTGAGGTTGCTGGCGTCCTCATGGTATCTTTATTAGCTTCTTCTGTCATCGCTTTGCGTTAACCCACCACAGATGGTCCCTCTTAGTTGCCCTTTTCCCTCTATTCCCTGTCAGGGTCGCCCAGTCTGTGGAGAAACACATCATGCAATGAAGGAAGCAGTGAGTCCAACTTTTTCTTGCTCAACAAAAAGGAAATGAGGCCAAAGCAGATGCTTTTTGTTAGAATTCAACACCACATTTCACAATTCCCCACCACTCTCTGATACCACACGCTGCTTTAATAAACCCATGTAACCTCTTTGCACAATCCCCCGGCCGCCTCCTGACCCAGTCAGAGGAGAGTGACGCAGGTCCACTCAGCCCAGCATGAGCTGAGACATTCCCTGGAGAGAGCAGGATATGACATTACAAACTCCTCCGTGAAACGCAGAGAACTTTGAAATCATAAGCAATTTCACAACCGCTCACTCTCCTCCACCCACATCTGCTGAGTGGAAAGCTGTGATTCAGATGCTGAGTGACAAGAAGCGCGCCGTCGCTGATACTTCATGACTGCCAGGTGCTGCATTTAAAGTTTCAGAATTCTCTCTTGTACAAATGGGTCAGACCACCATGTAGTTAAAGCTAAAGCTCCCCATAAGACTCATGTTATCTGTAAAAGGGTGTTTAAAGTTAAATTCCAACCCCTATTACAAAAACGTTGGGACGCTGTGTAAAATGTGAAAAAAAAAAAAAAAAAAAAACATAATGCAATGATTTACAAATCTCATAAACACATATTTGATTTCCAGTAGAACATAAACAACTTATCCATTGTTGAAACTGAGACAATTTATCTTTTTAATGGAAAATATGAGATTATTTTGAATTTGATGGTAGCAACAATTAAAAAAAAAAAGTTATAACAGGCTGGAAAATTAATTGGTACAAATCAAAAACAACAAGAGGAGCATTTGACAACTATTAAGGTTAAATGGCAACAGGTCAGTAACATGACTGGGTATAAAAGGAGCATTTCAGAGAGGTAGAGCCTCTCAGATGGAAATATGGGCAGAGGTTCACCAATCTGAGATAAAATAGGTCTAAAAATTCGGGGACAATTTTAGTAAAATGTTCCTCAACATAAAACTCTGAAGACTTTGAAGATTCCACCATCTACAGTGCATAGTATGAAAAGATTCAGAGAATCAGAAGGAATCTCTGTGTGCATGGGACAAGGCCAAAGCTAAAAACTGGATGCTAGTGATCTTGGGGTCCTCAGGCAGCACTGCTTTAAAAAACAGACATGATTGTCTACTGGAAATCATTACATGGACTCAGGAAGACTTCCAGTAATCACTAGCTATGTTTACAAGGACAAATATTTCATCTAACCAACTGAAATCAATCTGATCAGAGATTTCAGCTGACATGGACTCTGGATAAAGAGCTGATCAGTTGTGTGTTTACATGATGGAAGGATTTAATATGATCATAATGCTTTTGACTGCACAATAAGTCTTAATTTGAAAAAAAAAGAATATCTAGTTTTTTATTATTGACCCTTTTGATCATTGAGATGCTCATTTATTCTTAACTCTTTCAGTTTCTAACAAAAATGTTGAATCCGTCACAGTCCAGTTCTATTCTGCTGCTGCCATTTTTCAAGTCTTCTGTAAAAATCGTTACGTCCCCAAACCCTCCACGTGGTTCAAGCATGTGCACAAAAAACATCCACCACAGAAACGTTCGGAATGACTGTAAACATGCTCATTTTTCCATCATAAAAACGTTTAAACCACCCTCTAAATCGGATAGAAAATTCTCTCTGATCTAGGCCTCATGATGTCTGGCTGACTGGATGTTTGATCGGATCAAAAGTGCTCCATGTAAACACAGCTGATGTCTGTGAACACACCAAGAAAAAGCAGGTTAAAGCTCTACCACGAACAGAAGAAGCCATAAGAGAACATGATCCAGAAATGCCACCATCTTCTCTGGACCAAAGCTCATTTAATAAACTAATATTTAGCATGAAATGGTAAAATGTCTCAGTTTCAACATCTGATATGTTGTTTATGTTCTTCTGGGAATAAAATATTGCTTGATGAGATTTGCAAATACATTCAGTTTGAACTTTTTGGAATTGGGTTGTGGGATTTAGCCATTGGAAGAAACCATTTAAAAATGTTTAATTATGTATTTTTTTTGGTGTTGCAATGCAAATGATAATAGTTCTGTTTGTGTTACTCTGGTTATGTCACACGAGGTGTGTTATACCACCCCACTAACAATGGGAAGCAGCAGAAACATGGAATTCATGGACTGTGGTGACCTTAACCAAAGCTTCCTATAGGTATCTATTTTAAATATGTTATTTTAAATAACTTTAGAAATGCTTTCAAAAAATCTGTCTTTAATCAGTGACTTTTACTGGATATAAAAATTGTGTTTCTTCAGGAAAGTGTTGAGGAATGCAGCAGATGGGATTTGAGGTTTATAATAGTGGTGGGTGTTGTGACAGGCGTTGTTCGGGGCCGGTTTTTTCAGCACTTTAGCCTTTTTCTATGTGCAAACAGTGGGTATCCTACTCCATAAAACTTCGGTTTATTGTCTCTGTTTTCACTCCTGCAACTAATGTTGTACACCAATCATAAAGCTGCTCCAGATTTTTGCCTTTTTTTTGTCTGACAGACAGGAGAGCTGCAGAGAAGGTGTGAGAATTGTCAATCACTCCAAATCTTTTGTAATAAGATAAGATAAGATAAGATAAGATAAGATAAGACTTTATTAATCCCATAACGGGTAAATTTGTGTGTTACTACAGCTCAACTACAGAAAAACAGTAAGAAAATCAGAAATTTTTTTTTGAATTGGACATGTTTAAAAGTGCCTTGAGATGACTTAATGCTGTACAAATAAAGCTGAACGAACATGTGGAATTCTTTTTATTTGATTTGTTCGAACTAAAATAAGAAAAACATTTAGTTTTAGATTCTAATTAGACTTCTTTTCACCAGCACTGATTTCATAAAGAAATTGTAAAAGGTATAAAAGATAAAACAGTCAGGAGTTCCTGTGTTGCACACAAATGAAAAGCCTGAACTGAGCTGAGCAGCTTCTCGATGTTTAATAGAAGGCAGTTTGCCTGAAATCAATAATCAAGTGCAGAACATTTGTCTGTAGTAATGTGGTAAATACTTCACTTGAATGGCACCAGAGTTAGTTAAGAAATGGACTTTCCTTTTCAAGGGGGACTTGGTCTTTTTATTCAGGGTGCACCCAGGTTCAGACTTCTTCGAATAATCAACATGAACATTCACACAATCATGTTAATTTTATTCAAACTGAACCTGTAAGTGTGAACACCCTAATTCCAACGGTTATGAAAGTGAGCCCAAAAAAATTAAACATGGTATGAAATTATGTTAACAAACATCCAAAATAAATCAACAAGAAAACAACAACAGAATGATTAAGTAACTTTGTATTGGTTCAGAGATTTCTGTATTTTGTGGGAAAACTGATGCATTGTGGAGATGTGTGCTGATTTTTCTCTTGGTAAAAGCCCTGCAAGAGCTCACCACATTAAAACAATGTGTTAAAAAGAAGGAACCTGTCAGCTAAACAAATCAGTTATTCTCTTTAAATAAATCTTTAGTTTTGCTCATCACTCTTACAACCTGAAATGAGATACCTAATGTAGACTTGTTTATAGAAAAATCTACATTTCTCATTGTAATTTCCACATTAGAAAAGTTTATTATTTGTATAGAAGTAAAAACACAGCTGTAAAGTTTACACTGTAATGAAACTTTTGATTAAAGTCGGCCTGGTGTTCTGATTAAAATACAGAGAACACCTTTAGCTGTTCAAATGAGGTAAACTGATCTGTTCTCTGTACTTTCAGACGTGTTTGATTTTTCAGCTAAACTGAAGGAAATTAAAAATTGACATCTTTGTTATATCATTTTATAGCTAAAGTCCAAATTTTTAGTTTGACAGATGCCAGAAAATTCACATTTCAGCATCTGAAAACAAATTCTTGAAAGAAAATCATCATAGAATGATGATTAATTAGTTAATTATTTGGAGCTGCAGTGATTAAAGATTTTAAAAATGGCTGCAGGACAGACTGAGGAAATTAAGTGTAATCTAAGAAAATGGAAAGACTTGCTCTTACAACAGCAAGAAAATCTGTTTAAAAAGGAGGTATTTCTTATAAAAGTTATATTTTCTAATTCAAAAATCCAGCAGGTGAATCCTTGTTAGGATAAACTTTAATGCTTATTAATCGGGTAATAAATATGTCTAACGTGGATGATAAAAGGTCCAAGAAGACAAAAGAAGAACGTTTTGCTACCTCAGAGCCGTTTTCCATGCCGGGAGCGATCCAACAGTCCGTCTGCTGCAAGGAAACTTGTCTGGAAGTAAAACCTGCAGCTTAAGAGTTTCAGTCAGACTCTTATTTAAAAGCCAAAAGTTTTTTCCGTGTTGAAGCTGACAACAAACAGCTTCTCTGGAGGCTGGAATCTGACTCCCATTCATGAGAAATGTGTCCCGTAAATCCTCAGATTCAGAGCTGTGGGTCGGACTGCCATCCTCAATGAGAAACTCTATTACAAGTATCGTTGACGGTGATGTGAAGCTGGACGTCATCAGGAAAACTCACAGATCCTTCTGAATGGTTCAGAATAAAAAGGCCAACTTAGGTCACTACGATTTACAGCTACATTTAGTTCGTATTTTCTTTGTTTTGTTTTAGTTAAGCTTTAGATTTATTTCACTGGCAGATAATCAGATGCCACTTTATTAGGTTTTTACACATAGCAGGGCCGCTGCCAGCTATTTGGGTGCCCTGAGCACGGAACTTTGGGGTGGGTCCCCTTAAAATGTCAACAACAGTTTTGAGACCTTAATTAAACATTTATGTATATATTAGTTAATTGTACAAGACATATCATAATTCCAAACTTTATTAGCAAGTGTAATAGAGTTTATATGATCAGTTATTCCAATTGTATCAAAGCAGAAAGCGGCCATTACTGCAATTTTAAATTTTCTGTCATTATCTTGAGATCACAAGTTGATTATATTGTGTTATCTCAAGATAGCGAACAACCTTTTCATGTGATATTTTACATTTTACCATTATCTCAAGAAATCAGCCTTCTTTTGACTTACTGTAACTGGTTGTTGCTTTGTTTTCTCTAGGACACAAGGTAATCAGGGTTCAAGGACAAGCTATTTGCACTTAATTTAATTGTTAATTGTCACAATTGAGGCAAACATGTTATTCTGTTTGCTTTATGACTTTCCTGAAGTTTAACAAAGGCCCTCTGTTTTATCTAGGTTTTAAAATAATCAAACTGTTATCTCAAAATAAGGAGGTCATTTATTCTGTTATCTTGAGATAATGCTACTCAAATAAATCTTCAAGTACCACAACCTTTTGCTTCCGTACACTGCCACCTCAGCTAAAAAACTGCATTATTTCCAGAGGAATTTGCCAGGGTGCCCTAGAGTCCACACATAAACTTTAAAGTTGGAGCAAATAAAAATCTTCACCCTGTGAGATGTTGTCCAGAAATGCTCAGTTTCAGTGCCCAAAAAATGAATTTACATGTAGAGGAAAGGCAGAACGCATAATGAATAAATAAATTAATAAATCAATAAAAACTAAAACATTAAAAATAAAAACGAAGAAACAGTTTGTGTATGAAGCTTGACTTATATTTTGAAAGCGCCACCCGGAAATGCAGTGTTTGGCTGTTGCTGCCAACTGACGAGTGGACTGAAAGGACTGGAGCCGTCATGTCGCTGCAGTTCACGGATGAGGAGTTCCAGAGCGCCTGGAAAGAGCTGGACGAGCCGCAGCTGGACGGAGGATGGGAGCTCTTCACCGAGACGATGGGAGTCAAAATCTACCGACTCTACGATAAGGTGGGGGTGTTATGAGAAAGACTTCAGCTGTTACAGCAGCGACACCGGCCTTTGTGAAGTCTGCTTTCCTCCCCACAACATGCAGCACCATTCATTCCCATTCATTCCCTCAGAGTGTGAAGCTGTCATCTCCAGTATAATATACAGTAATATTAGTAGCAGGTAGTGATGTCCTAGCGGCCAGTGCGGGAAATATCCGGAAACTGAGCGACAATATGCTGCCTCGCTGTTTCTATATGGCTCAGAAACCTGCTGCACCTGTCCAACTGTCACCTCGGATTAGTTAGAAGAATTTAGGATAACACAAATGCATGCAAACAGAAATCAGAGATGAATTAAAATGCATCTAAGGAACAGAATGCATTCTCTAGAGACAATCATTTACCAAAAAAAAGGGGGACGGGGCAGATGAGAGCTGGACATGTTTTTGCAATGAACTCTGCACAAAAGTCTTGAGCCACCCCTGCAAATAATTTCCAAATTAGGGGAAGCTTTTGTGAAAAGTTGCAGTGTTTCTTAGAAGGTTGTTGTTTTTTTTTGTTAATTTATCCCAAAGCACTTGAGATCTAATGGAAATTATTTCTTAAAAATGTACACTTGGATATTCTAACTTTCTTTATTGAAATAAGCACACCAAAAGACGATTCACCATTAAGGTGCGACGTCTTGTTCAAACAGCAATCGACAAAAGAAAAGGAAAAAGCAAACAGCTCTGACCATTTCAGGATTCTACAGCAAATTTGGGACGTTATAAACTCCATCATGGCTATTTGTCTTGTTTATTGTGCATCTGGCATCTGGTCAAGCCACAGTTTTCTTCATCTTCCACCACAATGATGAATCAGCAAAATGCCCAACATTACTGACAGCACACAAGAGAAAAAAAAATCATTCCAATTCAACATGTTCAAACAGGAGTAGGAAGAAGTCTAGTTTGTTTAATGTTACCCCTTTCTATTAGGAAACATATATTGGCCTCTGCTGTTTTATTCTATATACATACACAAACATAAACTCGAAGGCTTAGATGCAGAGACTGGGAAAGTTTCATGCACTGTCCCTGGTGGTGGTTTTTGATGACAGATTTCTCTCACACGTGTGCAGGAAAGCTCTGTGATTTGTCAAAGCTGCATTAAAGTTGAGGTGATTGCGAGGAGGACTGGCTGAATTTGCTTTCAACAGTTTAGTTTGCAAATCCCTGCAGAGACTAACAAGTAACAAAGAGTCTGCAGATCCAGTTTAGAACTGGCTTATTTGTTAAGTTGTCTGTTATATGTTGACTCAATGCTGATTCATCCCTTGAGTTTGGAGCCTTTTTTTTATTTTTGAATGATCCATAGACCCATGCGAAATGGCTTTAATAGAGAAAACACTTTCCTGTAAAAAATGAAGAGGTACAAGCACTGAACTGTCAATAAAAAAAAGCAGAATTTTTTCTGATTTTAACTCTTAATTTGTACTTCTCGCAGCAAGAATGAATGAATGAATGAATAAACCCTGTCTGGGATGTGTCCTTAAAAATCACCTGATACGCTTTATTAAGAAATAATCACATCAGTTCCATGTAAAATAGTTTTTATGTTACAGAAAAACTCATCCAGTGTTCATTATTTAAGATAATTGCTTAAAATATTTTCATTTTAACACATTTTTTACACCAGGTTTTGAATAAATCCCCCAGTCTTCCCCACCGTTCAGCAGGGAGGGAGGGTGTGACGCAGGCTGGCTGTAATCAGAGTTGTGTGGTTTGGGATTAGGTTCCCAGTGTGGGTGTGGCGTTTGGCCTGCAGGAACACACAACTTTCTTGTGCTGTTTGCAGGAAACTGGACTGTATGAATACAAAGTCTTCGGCGTGCTCAGCTCCTGCACTCCAGAGCTGTGTGCAGACGTCTACATGGACCTGATGTATCGCAAACATTGGGATGGATATGTGAAAGGTAAAACACACTCATCATCCTTACAGTCCAAATCAACATTTCCCCCACTTTTAAGGAAAAGTCTTCAGCTTCAACGACCTGTATTCTAATAATACTCAGGATTTCTTTGTTTCAATGCACATCTGCAGAAACAAGCAGGTAACGTGTTCCAGTCTGTAGTGAAGTAAACAGATTATTGTAGTTTATGTAGTTTTCTTCCTCCACTGTAGGACTGTTTTAAGGATCAACATGTTGTCTGTAGTCATACAAGGTTTTTCTAGTTTTAGTTATAGTGTTAACATGTTATGTCCCCTCCCAAAAATATTAGAGAAAACAAGTTTAACTTCCTCCCAGCTGTGCTTTGTCAGGATGGAAATATATAAATGAAATGTTATAAGTTAAAGGCTGATAGTAAAAAGAGTTACAATCAATGCATTTAAAGCAGCATCGTTGTTTAATTCTTGTAAAAGCTGCGGCTCATATTACCCACAATGCAGCTCAGCTGCAGACATTTGCTGCAGCGATGGTCTGTTTGCATGTAGTTGCTGACTGCATGTGAGTAAAAGTTGTAGAACATTTAAATTGTAAGGCTGCAGTCTTTAAGGACATGCAATATTTAATTCCATTTAGAGTTTGTGGTGGCAGCTGCAGCTTATTCAGAACTCTGCTGCTCGAGTCCTCACTAAAACCAAGAAAGTGGACCACATCAGTCCAGCTCTGAGGTCTTTACACTGGCTGCCTGTTTGTCAGAGAATAAACTTTAAAGTTCTGCTGCTGGTCTATAAAGCTCTGAATGGTTTAGGACCAAAATACATCAGTGACCCCTTGACCCAGTATGACCCTACCAGAACCCTCATGTCATTTGGATCTGGTCTCTTATCAGTTCTCGGAGTCAGAACCAGACATGGAGAAGCTGCATTCAGCTTCTATGCTCCACATGTCTGGAACAAACTCCCAGAAAGCCTCAGATCAGCTGAAACACTCAGTTTATTTAAATCCGGGTTAGACCCACCTGTTCTGTGCTGCATTTCAAGAGTTTCTATTTAAAAAGTACAAATCTGCATCTGTTTCTTCTAAGCTTGAATTTTTAAACTTGATCATGTTTCTATCTATTGTTCTTTTTTCTTCCTTTATCTTTTGTTATCTTATGTTTTAATGTCTCTGTACAGCACTTTGGATCACCCTTGTTGTTGAATTGTGCCATACAAATGAACTTCCCTTGCCTTGAAATAAAAGGTAACCTATAAGTCATGAGAGACTATATTAAAAGACTTCCAGTCGCGTCAGTAGTTAAAGTTCCAGTTAAACTTTACTGAACAGCCAGATCTATGCATGATTTTTTTCCACCTGCAAACAAAACTTTTCTCGTCCACATGAGAGAAATTTTCTTCCCTCGCAGCTCATTATTGTTTCTGTCCTGCTTTTAGGAAATAGCTGTAGGAAAACGAGCTCATCCAGACTTCCCAGAAACTCATAATGAATGCACTATTGTGGATGAAATTCGTGAGACTAAAGGCAGCTTAGTTGCAGAAAGCCGTCTGGGAAGAATCACATGCTTCTGTGCCATTTAAACTTGGATGTAAACAAAATGTTCTGGCCTTGCAGAATCATTGTGTCCTCTGCACCCAAGGTCTTGATAAGCTTGTCCTTCTTTCTTCAGATTAGTGTGTTTAGTATTTAGAGGACCTGAGGAGATCTTAATTACAGCATGTTAAGGGTTGGTTACAAATTTGTCTTCTTCATGAACTGCAGGGATTTTTGGAACAATGAAAACGTTTTATGAATTGCATTTAGTGTGTAAATGCACTTACATTGCATTTAAACACTTTTTTTTCACGTCTTTGTTTCTTCAGAGCTCTACGAGAAGGACTTTAGTGGACAATCTGCAATTTACTGGGAAGTAAAATACCCATTCCCTCTTTCCAACAGAGATGTATCCTTCAAGTCTCTTAGATCTGGTTTTATCGAGCAAAAAGAGAGGTTGCGCATCTTTTTACAGGGTTTTTTTTCCTAACAGTCTGAACCTCAGTATGTGTACGTGAGGGAACGGAGAGACCTGGATGTGAATGGCAGGAAGATCTGGGTGATCCTGGCTAAAAGCTCCCCCGGTACGCCATGTCCTGAGAAGAGTGGTGTGCTACGGGTCAAAGACTACAAGCAGAGCGTCGCCCTGGAGAGTGACGGGGCCTGTGGAACCAGAGGTGACATTAAGATTACTATCAGAAACATACCGTAACTGTGACATGCTCATTTAATTCACCAACTTGAAGACTCTTGCTCACCGTATGATTTGGAGTTTGTAAATCAGACCTTTGTCTGAAAATGAATCAGTCATTAGTTGCACATTTTGTATATTTATTAATTATTTTTTTATTTTGCATTTCAGTTTTCATGAATTACTTTGACAACCCCGGAGGTATGATTCCTACATGGCTGGTCAACTGGGCAGCAAAGGTGAGTGTGTGCAAATTTCTCTAATTCCAGTAAATAGAAACAATGCATACATAAATAATTATGAGATCTACATAAAGTATAAAAGAAAACTCTCAGATTAAGCCTTTAAGTAGCTTAAGTGGCAGTTGGCCACAAGTAAAGAATTTTCCATCAAACAGGCTAAATTAGACGCATGAAAGACAGAGAGACAGACGGAATTCTCTGTATCCATCTTTTGCGAAGAATATAAATGGGCTTCAAAGACCCACTCTGTAACTTTTTGACTTTAAAACTCTGCGTTCTGGACTCATTTGATGGCACATAGACATCTATTGTGTATATCTGAAGCTGCCCAGCAGCGTCCCACGGCTGAGAAACTATGCAACTTTTTCATCTGGGATGCTGCGTGACGTTCCAGCTGAGTTTCTCTTTGCGCACACGTCACACGCTAGCAAGCAGATGTAAACAAATTGGCCGTTTTGAACACACACCATGGCTGATTCAGTAAAGAAATGTTAGACAACATTAGCTGAGGAAGAGAGAAAACAAATGAGAGCCAGAGACAGAACAAGAGATAAGAGTCAACATAAAACTGTTTTTACTGTCTGGAGAGAGCTCACAGTGCAGGTAGGTTGCAAGGTGGATGCTGGATTGGCCATCGATAGGGCAAAAGTTAAGTAGTGCATCTAAGTCCTCAGGTTGAGGTCCCATACTGTAATGGACTTTGTCAGGATTAAATGATCCTGGAACCTGGATGCTCCTCCATTAAAATATGATCAAGGGACTTAAGGCGAAAACACAGCTGCAGTGTAGCATCACTTGCATTAGCACACACAGCCTGCACCTGACTACACAGACCACAGGCTGGGGTGCAGCTCTTACCCTTACAGGTTGTCTGTTTTTAATTAATTACCTGAAAAATGCATGTTTTGAACTTCAGTTTCAGTAGCTTCACTAGTTTTAGAGTTGCCATTAATATGTTTTGAAAGCAGCAGAACAACTGATCATAGCTTGTAGGGTCAGCTGTTTTCTGACCAGTACTTTTAGACAGACATCATTACAGCTCCAGCTCTGTTCTGGTGTCTCAGAACCTTTGTCCTTTCTGTCAGACTGGCCCACTTTCACACCAGTTTAATCAGAACCACAGTGGGAGAATTTTACTGGAAGTGAACATAAAAAGCTTAGAGATTTGGACCTAAAAGTTGATGGTAAAGTTGTCAGCCTCCATTATATCTTATGATTTCCTAAAGTAAACAATCTATTCTATGCAGACGACATATATACATATATATATATATATATATATATATATATATATATATATATATATATATATATATATATATATATATATATAAATATATAATGTGTGTTAAGACCATATATATTTTTTTTCTTTTTTTCCTTCAAAATGAAATATTCCATCCAGTATATGATCAACCTAACTTGTAGTCAACCAGTCGGTTTGTCTTCATTAGTGAAACACTCAGTGGTGGATGGTGTGTTAGTTGGTTTGCTGGTCAATGACCCATCATTCTGTCCAGCAGCTCCAAATATGGACATGCAAAACTAGAACCAGCTCCACTTTTGACCGGTTCTTTTTTACTGTTTACTGTGAGACATGAGTTGGACTGACTACATAACCTTTTGCTGGCTTATTTTTCTCTTTAAATGCCCATATGTGCACCCATCCTTGCGTGATTGAGTGAACTGAAGGATCTAGCCGTGGAAGAGACACTATTCTCTTAAACACTCCAGGTGGGACGGGGTGCCAGGCAGAAAGCTCTGCTTCACTTTCGCAACGCCTCCACCTTCAGGTAGCCTACCAGTTTACGACAAAAGGTGATATAGTTGTACCATTTAGTCAGATTAAACATATAAACTTCACGTACAAACACATTTCTAAAATAATCTGAAAAGGTTTTGAGACATTAGTTTAAACCTCTATGAGGAGCAATATTTCTTATGGGCTTTTTAGTTATCTGTTAAAAGAGACACTTACATTCCCTGATGTGGAAATCTTGAAGAAATAATTTCCCACAGACACATCTGAGTGTCTAAAATGTGCATGTGTTCAGCATTGACCTGCTTAAACACATCTTTGATGTTGAGTGTTAAAAGGGTTCAGTCCCAGGCCTCCTGAGAGCTCCATCCCTGCCTGCCTTTCATACTTATTGTTTGCAGATGTGCTTCAGGATGACGTCAATATTTCCCAGTTATGTTGCCCCTCCTAGGTGGGTCCTCTTGGCACATGTTCTCATGACGCTTGCTGACTGAGATGCTCTTTGTTTGTTCTTTTTTTTCTGTTTAAACAGAGCGGGGTTCCAGGTTTCTTAACAGACATGCAGAAGGCTTGCAGCAACTACAACAACTACTGCCAGAAGAAGTGAATGCAGCTGATGCTAAAGGGCTAACATCAGTTTTTTAAATTTTCTCTGGGGGAGGAGGTACTTTGGGGATGTGTGTGGGGGGATGTGGTACGGTGTGGGCTGCCACTTGTTGTCATAACTTGCTGTTTACTCAGGCATGACGTGCATGACCGGCCGCCCTCATTAAAAGGCCGGTGTGAATCCGTTAATGTTCCGATCTGCTGTATTAACCAAATACTTTGGTGTCTCATTTATGCAATCATGAGCTCCACTCCCAGCAGGATTTAGGAGCAGTCAGTTGAAATTTTTTTTCCAAGTATTTCTACAGAATAAGGGGCATCAAGCCGCCTGTGTTGTACTGAATTTCATCACTTTACATTGTTTTGTTTTTGTTTACTGTTCAGTGAGGTTATTGCAATGCATTTTAATTGTGGGTTTGATCACACTGGAATCTTTTTTTTTTTTGTCTTTTTTGAATCACTGGAATTAATTTATTTGCACAATCATAGCTAAACTTTTAGCGGGTTTCAATTCTTGACTTATGCAAATGTTCATAAAGTGAAAGATGCCGTTTTATCTTAGATATTGTATTGATCTAGGCCAGGGGTGCCCAAGTTCGGTCCTCGAGATCTACCATCCTGCAACTTTTAGATGCAACCCTTCTCCAACACACTTGAATCAGATGTCATCTGCATGCCATTCCGCTTTGCAGAGGCCTGGTAACGAGCCAGTCATTTGATTCAGGTGTGTTGGAGAAGGGTTGCATCTAACAGTTGCAGGATGGTAGATCTCGAGGACCGGACCTGGGCACCCCTGATTTAGGCTCTAGCACAGGGCTATTCAATTCGGTCCTACAAGGGCCGCAATCCAGCAGGTTTTCCATGTATCCCTGCACCAACACACCTGAGTCAAATTAGGTGGCTCTAACAGCCAATCAGGTTCTACACAATGACTCATTAATTTGACTCAGGTGTGTTGGTGCAGGGATACATAGAAAACCTGCTGGATTGCGGCCCTCGTAGGACCGAATTGAGTAGCCCTGCTCTAGCACAACCTCTTGCCTCCTGCTGAGGTGAATAGGGTTTATTTTCATGATGAATGGACTATTACTGTGTAATATAATTGTGTTATCAACACAAATAAACTTGAATGCAGATTTGTATATGTGACCTATGTATTCATTTGTTAATTGATGTTAAAATTGATATCATGCTCTACAGTCACAGCTGATGACTGACTAATTGCGAACAAATATTTCTTATTTACTGTAGAGCCAAACACTGAATGGAAACTATTTGCATTTTTGCAGACAATGCTGTCATCTCACATAAAGTGATTTTTTTTTTATTTTATTTTATTTTATTTATCAATCACTTTTGGGTGCTCTTTTAATTCACTACTTGTTACCTAACTAAGGTTAGCCAAGGGTTATTTGTTTATTTATTTGTGTGTGTGTTTCTTTTCCCTCAAAGAAAGTAAACTTATTATTTAGCCAAGTGATGCAATAGATGTGAGCGTGTATTAATTGGCTTATAATTTTGCCCTTTAGTTTTATATACTTTTAACCCCTATCTATCTATCTATGTATCTATCTATCTATGTATCTATCTATCTATCTATCTATCTATCTATCTATCTATCTATCTATCTATCGCGCATGCGCACTACACAGACTGTGTCCTCAGGTTTCCAGGTGGAGGTGCCGCGGCCGGTAAGAACTTTCATAATTTATTTATATATTTTAAATATTTTAACCTCCCGATACTTCAAGTACAGCCTTAAACATGCCTCATACACGTTTTTAAGATTTATCTGTGTGTTTTTCTGAGCAAAACGATTTGTTTACGTCCTGAACAACGTTTAAAAAGTTAGCTAGTTAAACCCCCTGACTGTACCTGACTGCTTCATCTAAGGTTTATTTATGACTACATGGGCAAAGAAAAAAAAAAGTTAATGAAAAAGAAAAAAAGAGTAACAAACAAATAAACCCGCTGTTTGTTTAAATAGAAGAAAATAGAAAACACGATGAAAGCTGCATGACTTTAGCTTTCTATCAGTGATAGATGTCAAACAGGTGATGCTAATTACCGTTAGACTGGCACCGCTACACATGTAGCTGCATGCTGGTGTTGTGTATCTGCTCAGTGAAAGAGCGCGTGTGATTTCCCCTTGCATTTAAATAATTAAGAACATCAGAAAATCTCTAAAAAAAACAATTCAAGGACATTTTCTGCTGTCTTGGAGTTATAAAACAATCCTACTTATTTAACAAAAATAAACCTACATCATTAAGTAAATTCTCAAATTTCCAGTCCTTATACCTGCATTTTCAGAGGAATGTTGTTTGTTTAAGCCACTAAGCACTGATCTATGAATCATTCAAGAAAAAGAAATAAAGTTCTGTTGTGTCGACAATGACAGGCCACTGCTAATATTTGCTGAAAACTTGGTATATCTCCGCATGGTGTGCTGTGTGCCATTAAAACATTTGAGGAAAATAGACAAGTGCTAAAAAGTTGTTTCAGGATTAAAAAAAATGGCAGATGAAGAGGATCTGAAAGCAACACCCTTAATGGGAATAAATCTAGCAAAGACCTGACATTGGATTGATTCATTTACTGTTGGCTCTAGCCTCATCAGAAATTATCTCCATGGAAATGTGGCTGTCGACAAGACATTCTTAATCAAATCAAACTTTATGTATAAAGCACTTATCATGCCGAAAGCAACACAGGAAGAGAAACGGAGAAAATGCTGAGGTATGTCACATGATACAAGAAATCAAGATCAGCAGAAAGGTCTAATGGAGGGATGGATCCTCCCCAGAACCCGACCTCAGTGTGGGGTCATCTGGACACAGAACGGAACAAAATTATGATTATTGAAGAAAAATAAACAATGTAAACCCACATTAATTGTCTTCATCATTGTAATGGTTAACTACAGTGTTGCTGCCCCTATAATCCTCCTGATTACACCTCAACCACAGAGTCAAAAGTGAACCCAGGCCAGGCGCTTAACCCTTGCTTCATTACTCAAATCCCTCCCACCCCAGACCTTTTTTCTTTCTTTCTTTGTGAATAAGCTGTGAAGTTTTGGCCCACATGTTTCCTGAAGGAAGAAGATGGTTGTAGTTTCCCTTGAGGTCACTGCTGGTGGTGCAGTGATTCTTTCCTTTTCTGTTTTTGTGGACTTCTTGGTTTTACTCCTCCCCTTTTCCTTGTCTTGACTGACTCAGACCTTCAGATTTATTTCTTGACAGTAACTTGCAGAAACAAATAAGACGTTTTTAGGGTCTGACTTTGGAAATGTGGCAATAGAAAGCAGAAAACTAGAGGCTGAAAAGCATAAATTATATCTGGTCATATTATCCGGTCAAAGATTGTGGTCAAAAATTATATTTAGTGTGTTGAATAGTGCACCAAGAATCAGAAGTTAAACTTTTAGATTCATTAAGGCAGTGTTTCCCAATCCAGGTCCTCGGGACCCCCTGCCCTGCATGTCCTAAATGTGTGCCTACTCCAACACACCTGATTCAAATGAATGAATGAACTTCATCAAGTTCTTTGCAGCCTGTTAATGAGCCATTCATTTCATTCAGGTGTTAAAAGTAGGGTTACAACTAAAACATGCAGGGCAGGAGGTCCTGAGGACCTGGATTGGGAAACACTGCATTAAGGTAAGATGTGAACAGTTATTTGACAGTATGGTAGCCTTCAGCATTCTATTAACTGTCTAAAGAGTACACAAAATGTGTTTTAGAATTGGTTAGTTTGGAAATTATGAAGTGATTTTGTCTGAAGTCAGTCTGCTTCAGCAGAAAGCGGCTTTGTACAGAGAGTTTGCTTCCTTTGGTCCAACAGCTCAGTCCCATCTTTGATGTTTTTACTCCCTCTGCTGTTAAAAGATGTTCACTAACCGTGAGCTTGTCTCCATGAGCTGATGCTGAGAGGAACATGTTTGTAGTGATTCAATTTATTTGTGGGACACTTTTAAATGAAAACATGGGTTATTTGAACTGTAAATAAATAAAGAAATAAATAACTTACAAATTAGATAAAAGAGGAGATTTAAAAATAGGACATTTTTAAATGGTATGAATAGATGAAAGGTGTTCAGGAGGTGAGGGGCTCAAAGTAGGGGTAACCAACATAGGGTCCCTGGACCCTCAGTGTGGTCCCCCAAAGAGCACAGAGGGTCCCCAGGGGTCATTTAAATTAAGACCATGTTCACACAGAGACGAGTAGAAGTCTATTGACTTATGTTGTTGTTGTTGTTGTTGTTTTGTTTTTTAATCATTTGGGTGTTCTATTCACATAGAACCAGTCTTTTGGGAGCCTGAGAACACGTTAACATTTTGTTAAGAAACATGTCTGAGAAATGACACAGTGCAGAAGATTCATCCTTATTTTGAAATTAAATAAATGTGAGGCTATATGTTCATAATTACCTTAACTCTGGTTTTATAAAAGAAAAGGAGTCAGACAGAATGCGTTATTTATAGTGAGAAGCAGCAAATGAAGAAATAAAACCAAGCATGGTTTCAACTTGGGTATGGTGGGGGGCTCCGCAGTGGTTCCCCCATGAAGGGGGTTGGGAACCACTGCTCTAAAGGATCTTACTCTCTCTGTAATCTCCACTTCATCCATGGGTCCACAATCAGGATTAAATCTATGGATGAAGGAGTTTAGAAAGATGTGGGGGAGCAAATACGGAGATCTCTGAAGGAGAGAATTTTTCAGATCAATACAATAACGATCAGGAAGACAGTGGAGTTGTTGGAGGGTAGCAGTGATGTGCTCAGTAGCACGTCTGAGGTTCATGTATTGATTCCTGCAGCAGAATTCTGAACTAATTGGAGTTTATGGATTGACTTTTTGGGACAACCAGATAAGAGAGTTTAAGGAATTGATGTAAGAAGTAACAAGAGTGTGGATGAAAATGTGGTTGTAGGTAATGGGCGAAGATGATTAACAGTTTGTAGATGCAAATAAACTCGGAGTAAGATTATAAACCCTCATGTCCTGTTAAAGAAAGTTACATTAGGACTGTTAACCCCTTGACACCCAAAGTTGCAAATTTGTGAAAAACCTTTTTTGTGGTTATAATGGAGGTTTATGGTTAAAAAAAATATTGCCATTAACAGTCCCAATGTAACAGAAACATCTGCACAGTCAAACACCGGCAAGAGATGAAACCTAAGAATTTCAGAATTAACTGGGGGGGACCCAAAAACATCCTTCCCAGTTTTCACAGCGAAGGAACAATTAGCCAAAATTATCTCAATAAATTCACAAATTCACATCACATCTTCTCAGATTTTCTTGACTTGGAATAAGGATTAATGTGTTTTATTGGACAGCGACCTGTCAAGGAGGACACTCAGACTGATGACCTGAGGAGAAGGAATAAATGTCCAGTTATCAATGACCAGTCACATATTGAAAAGTTTGGTTCTGGTAGATCTGAAACCATCTGAGCTGTCTTAGTATCGTAGAGTGTGATTATAAGAATATTTCTTAGTATATTTAGCTCTGCCTTAGCTATTTGAAATATCAGGAAACATCCAAACAGTAACTGTCAAAGATGCGACCTCAGTCACTTTTCTGATGGTATTAAAAATCCGAACATCAGCACATCATTTTGGGTTCATGTTCATGCTATTGAGAAAATGATTTTATAAAAAATAATTCATGTCAAACATGTTGCTGTTCAAATCCATTTAAAAAAATGTGTTTAAAAACAGTCATTTTAGATCTGATGGCCGCTCTTGTAGGTTAGATGCAGTCATGAACTCATTTATAACGGCTCCAGACTGCAACCAAATGGTTGCATTTTGCGGCTAAAATGTGAGACAGTGCAAGTGAATTTTTCATATACTCGTGCAATGGCGACCAATACATTTGCCGGTCTTTTTTCTTGTAGTTATAACTGAGTTTATTTTGTCGCTAACAAACGTTTGCTTCCCTCTTCAGCCCAGTAGTTCACAGTAATGCGCAAATTAGCTGCTGGTTTGCCGACTCAAACTAACTTCAATACGAGAAAAGGAGACAAACACCAACGAAGAAGACGACACCCAATGTGCGTGTGAGCGGGAACGAGCGAGCACTGTGATTGGCTTATGTTTGGAAAGAGGCGGGTCTTGGGGGAATTTATTATTTCTCAGTGTTGCAAACTTAGCGACTTTCTCGCTATATTTAGCGAGTTTTCAGACCCCTCTAGCAGTTTTTAAGCCATTAGCGACAAACTAGCGACTTTTTTCAGGTATAATTGGAGACTTTTGGAGACTGACGTGAATGAACATAGTTTACTCTTCCTAATGAGGAGCGAGTGCTGTGCAGACGCCTCTCACACCAGGCTTCTTGCAGCAGCAGCTGCTGCATTCATAGCAGACGACGTTCGCCTCTGTTTCATGACCAGGCTGAAAATAAAACGGACAAAGCTGCTGCTGGAGGATCCTGCCCTGGTTTACCATCAGAGTAATGTCTATTAATGAAGAGTGTGGACAAAAATATATAAAAAGTTAAAAGTATTGTGATGTTCCAGACTCCTAATTAAAAAAAAAAAAAAACACTTAAACTAAAATATAAAGAAAATATTGACAGAATTTTTATTTTATTTATTTATTTATTTTGCTATTCTAAACATTTTTAAGGTTGTCTTTTTTCACTTTTTGTCTTTCCCATGACATCCCTCTTTATGGCAGCATCCATTACAACTATATGTACTAGACTGATTATGCTAATTAGCGTCTTCTTGCGACTTTTAGGACAGCCAATAGCTACTTTTCTTACTGAGGAGTTGGGAATACTGTCTGTAGAGGAGTATCAGTCCCTGAAACTGTTTATTGCCAGGAACTACATGGACCAGTCATACCATGCCCTATGGGGGATGATGGTGACGAAGTTGCGTTCTACTTCGACTACAAAGTGAAAATCAAATCAAATCTGATCTGATTTGACAAATTCTATGTCTGCTTGTTTTGTATTAGTGTGACCTGTAAAATGTTTTTTTTTTTTTTTTTTTTTTAATATGTCAGCTGCTGCACAATAATATTAATTTATTGTTCAATTATTTATCACTAATACAGTGAAAATGAGAGGAAATGTGAATGTTTGCTTTGCAAGGCGATTTCAGTGTGCACCCCTAAACTTTCTGCTTGCGCTCCTAAAAATTTAAGTTAGGGGCCACTGTGCTCCTCTTAAATTCCTGACCCTATTCTATAAAATCATGTCTGTTTTTAGAGTCAAAATGTCTCGAGGACCTAAAAATATCTAACATTAACTTTGGATTTCTCTAATTCTCAGAATCTTTCAATAAATTATTCCCTACAAATGATTAAATACATATATAATAAGAGTTTACATCAATAAACTTAATTTTTAGATTAAACTTTCATGAAGTGTTTAAAAGCCTCCCTCAATATGTTACAAAAGGTCTCTGTTTGTCACTAAGTTTTATATAGACAAAAAATACAAAACTTAAGTACAGAATGAAAGAATATGTCCCTATAATACAACAGTCATTTACTGTACTGCTCTTCTGTCTTTCCTTCACAAAGAGGAACGGGAATTACATAACATATCTTAGAAGGTACAAATAAATGTAGTTTTAAGCTATAAATCTTATAAAAAAATGGAACTTTATCAGAAATGAAGACAGATATGCAAAACGCAGCAGTAGGAACATTTAAGCATACAGAAATGTCAGTCAGCTTGACTCATTAGTTTAGGTTTCTAGCTTCATCAGGAAATTGTCCAGACTCTGTTAAGTCAGTTTTCCACACATTGCTTCAAACAAATAAAAACAAAAATCTTGCCCCAGTAATGACATGCTTTCACTTTAGATGCTAATTGAGAAATTCTGTCTGAAGTCTGAAGAATTCATCTTATCCATTTTTTGGGGAATAAATCTGGAAACATAAACAAAGATCAGATGCTTAGATCTCACTTTAATGCAGCATCAAATCCCCTAGAATGTCTTAGTTGAATAATATTCAGTCCTGGAGTCTCTCCTCTGCCTTTCTCTCACAAATGGAAGATAAATATGTTTCTTGGCTGGCCATTGTGTTTCAGAGTGGGGTTCTTTTGATTGCTAATATACAGGCCTAATTTGCTAAAGAAAGTGATATAGTTTTTCTGCTGGACTGCTACTGCCCGTTAACGTCAGCTCAGATTTCCCAGGTGCCTCGCTGTCTGCCAGGGTTAACAAAATAATGGCTCCAGTTGGAAGCCCATTTTTTAGTCTTTTTTTTTTTTATAGATTACTATTAGAGATATTGGCACACTTGAGGGAATTCTTAATCTTCAATAGGTTTTATTTACATTTATTTCTTTTTCTATGATGTTAAAACATAAGACAGCAGTGTTTGTGGATCCTGTTCACATAGGGCTGCTTCTTTCCATGTTAGAGGTTTAACCTGCGTTTATGGATTTCAGGGTGAACTGTGTTCACAGACAGTGATTTCTGGAAGTCTTCATGAGTCCATGTAGCCATGCAGTGATTTCCAATAGATAGTCATGTCTGTTTTTAATGCAGTGCTGCCTGAGGACCCCAAGATCACCAGCATCCAGTTTTGACCTTTAGCCTTGTCCCAGATGCACAGAGATTCCTCCTAATCCTCTGAAACTTTTAACAATATTATAAACTATTGAAAGTGGGATCTTCCAAGTTTTTTATGTTGAATATTTAGATGCAGTTTGTCTCAGATTGGTGGACCTCTGCCCATCTTTACATCTAACAGACTGCCTCTCTGAAGTCCTCTTTTTATACCCAGTCGTGTTACTGACCTGTTGCCAGTTAACCAAATTGTCAAAAGCTTGTCCAATTATTTTTGTCAATTACTTTTCTAATGTGTTGCTGCCATCAAATTCTAAATATTTTCCATGAAATGTTAAAATGTCTGTGTTTCAATGTCTGATATTTATGTTCTGTTGGGAGTCAAATATGGGTTTATGAGATTTGCAAGTCATTACATTCACATTATTTTAATTTACATTTTACATAGCATCCTAACATTTTGGAATTTGGATAGGAGATTGTGATTGAATTCACATTGATTTCAAAGATAAAGCATGACAACTTTTCAGTCTATCTACAGAGCTATCTATCTGTGTATCCTGCAACCCACTCCAGTCCTCTAACTGGTGGTAATTCACCACTAGCTGGTTGCTAACCGCTAAGAAAACCCAGAACAGCCACTAAAGCAAGATGAGACTGAACCTGAACTCACATCATCTCACCAAACTGTTAGTAGTAGCTGACAAAAAAGACCTCACTTTATCAATGTTATGGAAGCAGTTTGATATATTAGTATTCATTCATCATTCATTTATTCAATGAATGGATGAATGAATTATTAGTATACTTAAAGAATTTACAGCATAAACAAACTCTACATTGTGAGCAAGATTGAGAAAATAATATGGTTAAATTTTTGCCCAGCACCACTACACACATATTGTAAACCTCTCAGGAAACAGAGTACTAGAGTTTTGGGATGATTTTCAGAAAGCTGATGGACGTAAATGTAAAGAATGGATAAAAGAAGTTTGCCTTCTCTCCTCAGGCCTTTCACTGTGTGAAGTGGGTGATGGTTGGTGTTGTCAGAAATGCCCCCCCCCCCCCCCCCCACACACACACACACACACACACACACAACTCAAACATCACAGAGATGTGTGTTTGTACTCCGGTAGGTGGGGTGGGAGGTGTCAACAGCAAGTCTGCATATTCAGATCTGAACTGTCTTTACTTTATTTAGGTTTTATTGGTGTTTAAATAAGCAAATGAAAAAGACTTCTATTTATCCTAACTTCACTTCTGTTTCTAAAAAGGAAAAACAATATTTCCAGACTACTCACATATCAGAACGGCTTTGTATAAGGTTATTTTTGCAAACATATCAGATCTATCAGCTGATAACACACACCTTCAGGCTCTAAGTTGTATAACTTTTCTTGATAGCTACATTTTTAACTTGAGCACAGCTTAGTTTCTCCTGCCAGCTTCAGTCAAGTAAATCAAACCTTAAGCATTTTGAGGTAACTCTACCTCAGTGAATGATTATCAAACTGCTCCCCACTTAAACGCTCACTCAGATGACTGGTTTCCTATAAAAGAAGAAGGTACCCTCAGGCAATGTAATGTAGATGTGATCTATGTGTGCATTTAGGAAACTACATGAAAAAACTGTCTCTTAAACACAATTGAATTCTACCTAATTCTGCTTCTCAAGAAATGTAGACAGTGAGCTACATCTGTTTTCGCATCCAGCTGCTGTTTACCATTCTTAATGGTTGCTCCTTTACAGCAGCATCTCTGTAAACTTTGCCTGATTGGATAAACAGAGTATTAGGCCATTTTTACGCTGGTCAGATAACCTGCTAACACATGGCTCTTCAGTGGAGTGAAAGTGTTTAATCAGCATTCAGTCCTGTGTTAGGTGACTCTACAGTAGATTCAGGTTTAAATAGATTTCTGTAGTATTAACAGAATACTTGGGGAATGATATTAAGGGTGTGAATCAGAAGCTTAAAGAAGCAGTCATTATGAAATATCAGCTAGTCCATTCAATTAAGTGGAATTTTCTGCAATTGTGCTTTAATTTAGACTCTGTCCACTTATTTTGGGGGAGATGCTTCCAGTATTTTACCGGCACCATATATGATGCTCACATTATCGGACGGCTGAGCAGAACCAATGATGTGATGGGTAGTGATGGATAGTGTTTTTCTGTATTTCTACCACCCGGGCTGTGTTTTGTGTGGTTAAAGGCTGTAGCTTCTCCTCTTACAAGTTTTCCTGGTGTGAAAAAATCAGATCAGCCTCAATGAAAGAAGAAATTGATATGCTCCTAATTCTCTGTGCATTCCTTTTATCACTAACATGAGGATTGCAAGGAAGCAGTCTTTGCAGGTTTTGTTGTTTGTTTTTTTTTAAGCGGCAGATAGCATACACCTTGCAATTAAAGACAGCCTCCTCTTTACCATACACGTAGACTGAATGCTTTTCTAAATTTAACATGGCTAAACTTTGCTGCTTGTCTGTGCTGGTGTAGATTTGATTGCATAACAGTAATGCTCATGGTTTGCATCGCAGACTGCACGGCTAATGGCAGGTATTTGTTTTCCTGGGTGCTCATTAAAAATAATTGTGTTTTGTACCGAGCCGACCACAGACTGGCACCTCCTTCAAGCTGCAGCTCCTCTTCAGGCCAACATAAGCCCTGCATACCGAGAAGTGGGACGACTCATGTTTACCTCTCCCTACCGGCACAGACCAGCAGCAGACTGAGGGTCCTCTCCTCTTTCGTCTGTGGTTTCTGGCAGCCAGTGCCAGATTCCTCCATGTCTATCAGTGCAATCAGCAGACCCGACCTGCAGTCAGCCAAGCAACTTGAAACAAAGCAGTATGAACGGCTGAACATAAAATAGGTGAAGCGTTTTTTTTCTTTTTGTTTTTTTTTGGGGGGGGGGGTACTAAGGGGAAGAATCTGTCTTCTCTCAGTTTACCGCTCATCCTAACCAGACGACTGTTGTAATGAGCTACACTGATTCATGCATTTGAGAAAGGAGAGCATCATAATTTCAGTGTGTTTTAACACTGTTATCAAAATGACAATAGGATTTCTGTTTGAGTTAGATGCAGCCAGACTCCCTGCTCTGACTTCCTGGATCTCACTCTTCAAATTATGTCATTATCTCTAACTATATATCTGCTGATGTGCGAAGATGTAAAGCATGCAGAAAATAAGGGTGTTGGTTAAAAATGCATGTAATGCAGAGACATGTTTACTGTGGAATGATAAGTAGCGTGATTTGTGTTGGCACCATCCGAGTGCTTTTCTTGGAACAGCGCTTTACCTTCAGCGATTATTTGGATCAGACTAAATCATACGAATACCACTCAACAAATAGCTGGGAAATACAAGAGCTACAGGAGTACAACATGGAGTTTTTTTTTCTCTGGTTTTAACCTGGGACTGGTGTCAATTTAGAAGTTTTTCCAAAGAACAAATACAGTGAAATTTTGTGATTATTCTGTTGACTAAAATGATAAAATACTGTACCCATACACAGATGGGGTGCTAAAGTAAAAGGCCGCATGTCTGTGTGAACACAGTTGCTTGTTTTTTTATAGATCGGGTTGTTCATTTGTATCTCAAGATCTGACAGCAGCTCTAGCAGAATTCATGGTGGATTTGTTTTAACTCAGAGCTCTGAAGTCGGCTCTGGGAATGATGTCTCATCCCAGCTAAGAGCATTCTTGTTGACAAAGTCAGAAAATTTGAAAAACCAATATGTATGCCACCAGGAAGCTCTTTGCTCGCTCTGTCTCTTTACAGAAGATTATTGAACCAGTAAGTGGAAATTATCACAGAAGAATATGAAAGATGTCGAAAGTAAACCAAGGCTTCAGATAAGAATGTCTGTTTTACTATATGAAAAAAAAGAGTGGTTATTTTGATGTAGTTTCTCGTGTGTGTGTAACTTGTTTTTGTTTATTGTAGATAAAGTTTATGCAGCTATAAACCGGTAATTTGTTGGGTAGCCATCTTTTCTGGGGTTGGTGAGTTTGCCCCGCCTTTCTGAGTCATATATCTGACTTCAAGAGATGTTCGCTTTGTATTTCCGACTAGGAACTCTGTTAATCCAACTTCCGAGTACAAATCAAATGCACTATCAATACTGAAGATGTAGTCCACAGTAAAAGATGATAGTTGTTGGAGAAACTTGAATTGTTAAACACTGTGTTTTTAGGTATATGGATATAATTATGGCTGGCTGGGTCGGTTCGAATAATGTGATCATTATTCGGGCTGTGAAACATGTCAGGAATATCAATACAGTATCCTATCTGTAACTCATATAAACATCGGAATGTTGTATAAACATCATGCAGAGTTATTTATCTGTTAACATGACCTTGTTTTCGAAAGGAAAGTGAAAACAAAGTACAGGGAAAGTTTAAATGTTGCTTCTAAAGAAAGAAATGACATAAACCTTGGACTTATCCGCGGCAGAGACCCGTACCATGCCTTTGCAACAAGTGAGTGGTTGAGACAGTTTCCTTGAAGATGCGTACGCTGACATCTTTAAATGTTTGGTGACTAGAAGAAGATTATACACACTGCAGGAACTGAAAGCATACAAATAATTTAAAGCGTACAATTAACAGAGCTGTGACCATTACTTTCTAATTTAATGTTGGATCTAGGGTGTCTAATACAGCATAACTGGATAGAAGTGGGTTAGACTTCTACGTATTTACAAAATAAAAAGAAATAGAATGAAACAAAGTACGATGTACGAGCATGTGCCATTCAGAAGATGATTATCCAAGATGATGATCATCCCAAATTCATTAAGTCTATGTTGCAGTGTGGCTTTACAAACATATAAAATCTCACCGTTTCAATACCATCAGTTAAATGCAAAATGTCTAATTCTATTAAGCATGTTAAAGCTTGTAATAAAATTAATGTAGATGTGAATCTGTTTCCACTGCTCTTTAGGCTTCAATAATCCCCCATTCTCTGAGATGTTTCTTTCACAGCATGCACATGGAGTCAGCGGTAAAGTTTTCCTCTAAACTTCTCAACAGTGTCTTCTCCAGTAAAGAATATGCAGAGATGAGTAGGGGGGCGATGTGGAAGCAATAAATCTAAAATACACAAATACCTCAATGAGATGTCTGATTGTAGCCTGCAGACTGATTTACTGGTTTCCATAATCAAAGCCCAGTCGCCCTCATAGCATCCCATTTCACAGGCACATTGGGAGCCGTGGGAGGATGCACAATGGCTAAGGCGATATTACTGTTATTATCATTCCACTCCACACTATCAAATCACTGGTAATGGGTAATTCTGCTGGAAAGACGCGGTGGAAATCCCTCTTTAAGTTGTCTCATTATGTACATAACAGGATTTTATGTGAGGAAGATTTAATAGTAGAAATTCAAGCAAAGAAAAAAGAAAAATGAAACTTTCCTCCACCTTGCCTGACCTGATTTCTCTCTGTGTGCAGTAATGACTGCACATCCTCTCCGTGCTTTCCAGTAATGCACTTAGATGTGATTGAATCCTGCTCTTCGTCGGCTCTTTTCAGACACGTGTATGAAAAACTACCCCCATTACAAACCCAGTTAACTGTGGTAATCCACACTGTGGCGGGAGCACATCTTGCAGCATCATTAATGCCACTGCTCATTATGGCTTTGTCCTTGAATCCACACACACTGGCAGGAATCAAAAGTGTTTCACGGCTGCAGCCATGGCAACAGAAAGTCTGCCCTTTTTTCTTTTTTGCTTTTTCCAGGAAAAATTTATCTTAATCGACTGTGCTACACACTTGAGTTTAGCGTTCGAGTCAGAGTAGAATTATGATCCTCCTTTTTTTTTCTTTTTCTTCACTGATTTCATGTTGGATCAGCAAAGTAGTGCAACCTCCACAAGCAAAACACTTAAAGTGAGACTTGTGTGTATAAATGAATAAATCTTAACTTAATTTGGTTATTTGGTTAGCATGTTTTTAGAAGCAGGAGATAGGCTAAGGTCCAGACTCGTAGGGTTTGGCACGTATCAGCTCTGCCACAGTTTGTGTTTGTAATTAGCTTAATTCTATAGTTATTAAGCCGTCTAAAAATACTGGAAGGAATTCAAGCTGCAGACTGGATTCTCGCAGAGCTTGCCGTTCGGTCTTGACTGGATGAGTTTGGTGCCGTGGTTCTTAAGTGGGATGATTCCACATGTTGTAGTTTGTTTTGGCTCTAAAACTGTCAGCAGCACACACACTGCAAAATAAGGATATATGTATGTATACACACAGTTCCTAACAGGCAGAACTTGACCAATATTGTGAGAAGAAAATGCCTGAGCCTTGAATACCAGCCTGTACCAGGAGCAGGAGATGAGTTTGTCTAAAACCTGAGCTATGTTAAAGAAAATGTACATAGAAGCTTTAGTTGAGGCCCTCTGTCCTGAAGTGAAATAGGATCAGGCTCTTCCATGTTTGCTGCTGCATGCTGTAGATCAAAACATGTCCCTTTGCTCTGTTCATTTTAAGTTAGTGATACTTTTCTGGCTCTGACTCGACAGTAATCATGTTATTATTTTCTTCAAAACCAGCCATGCTCACTTGCATAAATAGAATCTAGTTTAGCATTTCTTGATATTTCTCCAGTGAACATCAAGCCAGTGGTAATTTGTGTAAGTGGCTGACTTTTATCCTTCAGATTGCTAAAAAGATGATCATGTTTTCAACTGCTGGAACACAAACAGGCACAAAACAACTCTGCTTAAATTGGCAGAGAATTGTATACAATTTAGGACTTGGCACAAAAAAAAAAAAAAAAAAAAAAAAAATTAAACAGAATCATTATTGCTACAAATTTTTGAAAATCCCAGACTGAGATAATACTTCCCACCAAAATTCAATCTGCATAATAGGATTGAAAAAAAGGGCTTGTTTTAAAAATTCAGAAAATGCATGCAAGCATTTTTTTAGTTGGAGTCTCTAGTAACATACATACAACCATATGTTAGCTTTATATATTACATATATATTTATAATACATCCATATGTTAGCTTTTGTTTCCATACATAACTAATAAGCATGCTTATTAGTTATGCATGGTGAGGACTGAATTTAATAATGGTACTCATGAAAAATATATAAGAAAAATGGAAAAAATATATTAACATACTTTTCTGACAGTCTATAAAAGAGCATTTTCTTTTTTTTTTTTCTTTTCTTTTTTTTTTTTGCTGCTAAATTATCACAACCAAAATTTGACACACTCACAGGCTCAGATAATACCTATATGTGCAAATAAATAATTAAATGCAGATATGGGATAGGGCAAAAAAGCCCTTCGTTCCTTTTTTCTTTTTGTTTGTTTTTAATCATTTTAATCAAGACTTTAATCATGAATCATTATTACTACCAATTTTTCAAATTCCCAGGCTTAGATAACTTAAATTGAATTCAATTTAAAACATTGAAAAAAATATTTCAATGACAGTCTTTAAAAGATCTTTTCTGTGTCCACAGGTTTCAAACAGAAGGTCAAAACAAGCCATGTTCACTTACATAAGTAGAATCTGGTTCAGCATTTTTTATATTTCCCCTACGAGTGCCAAGCCAGGGGCAATTTGTGTAAGTGGCTGACTTGTTTTCTTCAGCCTGCTGCATAGATGGTCATGTTCTCAACTGTTGGAACACAAATCAAACTCAACAACTCTGCTTAAATTGGCAGAAAATTGCACAATTCAGGACCTGCCTTCTCAGAGCTGAAGAGAACAAGATCAATCTGACAGGCTTTTCATATTCTAACTGCACTTTTCTCTCAATAAAAGCAGTATTCACATAGTTTGTAAGGGGTAGATGAGAGAATCCTAATGCCTGTTACTCCTTTCTACTGGCTGGAATAGACTGATCTCCCTTTGCTAAGTAACAACTATGCAATAATTTAACAAAAATTAAGCCAAACTGCAAAACACTAGTTGTATCTCATGAATCAGCAGCTTGCAGAACCATCGTTGGCAATAATGGATTCCTGGATGACTATCAGTCTCTCGCATTGTTGTGGGGGAATTTTGGGCTACTTGTCTTTACAATGTTACTTCAGTTTTAAGGTTTGCAGCATTTCTTTATGTACAGCTCGTTTATTTCAATCAGTTTGAGGTCTGGACTTTGGCTGGACCTTGTCAACATCTTGATTCGTTTCTCTTTCAGTCATTCTGCTGTCATTTTTTCTGCTGTTTAGGATCATTGTCTTGTTGTATGACCCATGTGCATCTGCATCTGACTTATCTGGCTGTCCAGATGTAATAATGGAACACACACACACACACACACACACACACACACACACACACACACACACACACACACACACACACACAAATGCACCTGTTGGATCCAACTAAAGATTGCTGACGAAGCTCCTGGAAGGATGCAGTTTTTCTTACTGAAGACACGCCAGCATCCCAGCATATTGTCTTAACCAAGCTTTTGCTGTTCGACAGGTGGTCTCACGTTTGACTCTAGAATCTGTACGCAGAGGACTTCATGGTCCACTCAATGACTGTAAGGTGTCCAGGTTCTCGGGTGCAAAACAAGCCCACATCATCATCCCTCCATTGCTGTTTGAGAGTCTGTATGAAGTGTTTGTGTGATATGGTGTGTTTGGTTTTTGTGCATTCTGACCAAACATCTCCACTTCTGGTCTGTCTAAAGGACATTGGTTCATAGGTTTTGTGGTTTGTTCAGATGCAGCTTTGCTAAACTAAGCTGTGCTGCCATGTTCTCTTTTTAGAGACGAGAGGGTTTCTCTTTCAATGCCTCCAAACAAGCCATACTGGTTCTGTCTTTCTCTAAGTGGATTGTCATGAACTTTAACATGCTAATTGAGGCTTGTAGAGTCTGAGATGTAGTTCATGGGATTTTTGCAGTTTTTTCTGTTGGACAGTCTGAACTTGCTGGGAAGATTAGCAGCTGTCTAGAACGTTTTCCACTTGTGAATAATCTGTCTCTCTGTAGAATGATGGACTCTAAATAGTTTGGAAAAGACCTTATAACCCTTCCCAGATTGATGGGCAGCAACATTGCTTCAAGATTATTGCTGATGTCTTTCTTCTCTGCCACTATGTAAACGCACCTTAATGTTGCAGACCTGCAAACTGCAGACATTTCTGCTTTCATAGAGGCAATCGTTCTGAAGATAATCAATTAAGAACATTTGATCAGCAGCACCTGGCTACTTCATACCCTCTTAATTCCTGTGGAAGACGTAAGAATGGACTTTTGCATTTTAAAACCACTTGAGCTGCAAACTACATGTAAAACCACTACCTGTAAGCATGCTGTGCTATTGTGCGGAGCTACAAGTTTTCTTTCTCTTGTGGAGATTAACAGACTGCTCTTTTATCTTGAATCAGCTACACATTTGCATAGATTATTTATCATTTTAACAATCCAAGCTTGCTTTTTGCAGATAGGCTCCTAATTTTTTTGTTTAGTGTTACCTTTCAAGTTTGCCTTTCAACTCAAGAACAAGTTCTATTCTGACTTCAACATCTTCAGCTATTTTAAACAGGATCCCAGGTCACTTTAATTCAGCATAAAATAGCCCCCCTGTTGTTTAGCTGGAAGAACAAATGATAGTTTTTGTTAAATCGTGACATAATCAACTTGAAGTGTTGTTTAATTGAGGTTGTTGGCTTAAGCGGACAGGTTAGGTGCCTTCATTTTTTATGTCCTAACCCTTAGAATTGGAGGAGGGGCTTCCTTTTACACATGATTGTAATTGTGTAAATGGGTAGCTGCAAATTAAATCTGGACCCAATTATTAACACATTTTCTAAACTTTTCGCTGTGTTCAGGTATGAAAAAGGTTATTTAGTAATAAGTTTTGAAATTTAAATTTTCAGTCAAATATAATCCAACTTTTGACATAACAATGATTTTCATGACAATAACAGGCAATTTTTTAACCCATAAGAGCACAAAGAGACATATTTGTTACATACAGTTTATTTTGCTTCAATTTATGGTATAAACTTTGCTCAAAATCCTGTTGAACACAATCTGATACTTGTCTTCTGTCCCCTGATAGATACCCAGAAGCAGAAAACCACATTATAATATTTTTAATATATCACATGGTAATAAATGGTAGATATCCCTCCCAAAAAATGTTAATTTTTTTGTTACATTTTGTTAAAGGGCCAAATAAAGACCTCATATTAAAAAAAATCTAACTTTATCATTTTTTCATGGGCTGGGTCTCAATGGGTTAATCTGGTCTTGGTATTTCAGGTATATTTTGTTTTTTGGTTTTTTTTGTTTTATTTTGTTTTATTTTGTTTTTTTTTTTTATTTCGGCAGCTAAACAAGGTCCTGAAATCAGCTCAACACAAGTGGGATGTCCTCAGCTTGATTACTTGTCTGTCCATCGGTGTTATTTAAAACACTATGCAAAGTTTTCGTTGGTTATTGTGCTGAATCTCTGAGGAAAAAAAAACAAAAAAAAACAACAAAAAAAAACAAAACTATAAACAAGACCACATGTCTCTTCAAATCCTTTTGTTTGTTATCCAAAAATAGTTAAAGAAAAAGACATTATTCAGATGGTCCAAAGCAACAGAATCAATCATCTTGTGAGGTTTGACAAAATCTTTTTTTTTTTTTTTCAATTCTTGGTTTAATTATTTAAATGAGTATTTATCTGACAGATGTCCTGCTTTAAATCAAGAGGATGTTCACCATTGCTCTCTGCAGGCCCATTGTTAATACTTGTACCGTATTGTTTAGCCCTTTAAGTAGTTTACCTGCCACCCGCTTTGAGCCCTGGTCTGGATTCAAAGTGGATTGAGAAGAGCAGCTTTGCCCTTTGTAGTCCCCAAAGAGTCCAGGGTGGACAGGGTCTTTGTTTAGTCTGACCTCAGCGTGCTTTCTCTGCTCCCCAAAGCCTTTGGAGACACCAATCTGAGTGTCTGAATGACCAGCAGTGCATCAGTCACTGTCAGTTCTTCTCAGCTTGAACTATTACTACACTTCAGTCTCTCAATGACTGTCTTTGTTCTACTTTTAAGATTCTTTTTTAATGTTGTTACATTTAATGCAAGATTTATTTATTTATTTAGATTTTTTTTCTCACCACTATATTATTTTCTAATAAATAAGTCGCAATTAAACTAAAGGCAATCTGAGGATGACTCTTGCAATCAAGCATGATAATTCATCGTACATACACTACTCACAAATAGTTTGTCTTTTTATATGATGTCAGATTGTTCCTATAATGCATTATAACCTTTACTGGTGAACTTAATTTAACCGTTTCTAAACTTTTAGATGTACATCCATGTCTTTTTTTCTGAGGCATTTTACATCACTTTATGGTAAAAACTTTGCTCAAAAATCTGTTGTACACAATTTGATGATCTAAATAGTCGCCATCATACTGTTCACATTTTGATATGATCAAACCAAAACACCACCTAACACATGACAAGTTATTGAGAAATTTACTTTTTATGTTGTTATACCCTTCACTGTTGTTAACTTTTATTTCCATAAATTGTTTGACATGAAGCAATTACTATTGCATTATTCTACTTAAATGCCCTACATGATATACTATCAGTGTAGCATGAAACTTTTACATTTTCCATTAAGTTAAATCTCCCTAACCCTAACTCAGAGCTTACTTTAGCATGCACAAAAACTGAATTTACACTAGTACAAGCCAAATGATTAAAAAAATTGCAAAGTGCTTCACAATTAAACAATAAAATACTCAGCCATTATATTATCTGCAGATTGACATTAGTCTATTGTTGATACTATTCGCTCTTTATTTATTTTATTCAGCCTTTATTTAATCAGGAAGTCCCCTGAGACTTATGTCTCTTTTTTGAGGGAGACCTAGCCAAGAGGGTACGCTACAGCAGTCAACACATATAGAACACAACACACAAAACAATTTGACAATAAAACAAGTGTAAAACATAAAATAATCTCAGGAGTAGCAATTACAGACTTCAGTTAAATGAGTTCTTAAAGCTTTAAAATGACCAAAAGAGACCAAATTTCTGATCTTTAATGGAGGGCATTTCAGGACTAATGTGCAAAATAAGAAAAGGCTGTTTCTTTTGGTAGGTTAAGCAGCAGCAGTCTGAATAAACACACATTATTAAAGGTACTCACATAAAACAGAAAATTACCCAGTATAGTTTTGTAGACTAAATTAACCAGTAATTTTTTCCCTTAAGGATCAATGAGGGCCAGTAGACTAGATTATAAAGAACACAATGGTGTGTGCTGGGTAAGGAATTCGAGCTAATACTCAAGGAACGATGATTAAAAAGAGTTGAGACGACTAACACAGGTGATGAAGCATTTGTATAGATGATGTTATCAGGTGTCAAAATTAACTCTGAAAGAGAACTTATGGCCCACCCAGATGCTTAAGTATTTATAACATGAGACCTTTTTAGTGTTATCTATAGATGAGGTAACAACAGAGGTGTATACTATGACTGAGCCCTGGAAATGACCATGAATGTGGTTTTCTTTGCATCGAGAACCAGATCACACTGTAAATGCAAGCTGTAAATTATCAATAGCTGTACTAAGGGAGTAGAGTATGGTGTCATCTGCATACACATACACTTTAGCTGGGTGTATGTCAATTCCAATATTATGAAAAGGGAAATTATACTGGGGCCAAAACAGAACCTTGTGGGACTTTCTCTTGTAGGATGCCTGCTGACCTGAGCTGGTATTAAGAGTCCAATTAAAAATGATTTCCAAAAACACAAAAGCTTTCTGGTAACTAATGCTGGAAAAATGCCCTTCAGAAATGAAGTCTCTTACTTTGGCTTTAATATTCTCCAAAGCAAATAATGCTACAAAGGACAGGTAGTTTGCTTTATTCTTCTACCTGGTGCAGATCTGTCACAGTCACTTGATTTGTTACGTATGACTGAAATTTCACTAGTACTGTGGATGTGAAAGAGTTTATTTTTGAAGTGGATATTGTTAAGGAACCCAATTTGGGGGAAAAAAAAAATTCCTCTTAATTTCTGAAGGCATGTGGTAGTAACACAAGTATACCTTTCTGTGCTTTCTGATTTTACAAACCCTTAAGGAGACTTTATTTTCTTCCAGAATGTGATGTAGTAAAAAAACAAAATATGAACTTTCGTTTTTCTTTTTAATCTATGGTTCTACAAACATGAAGCAAAAGACGGCTGATCCTCAGCTCTTTAAATTCTGTAAGATGTGTCATCACAGTGGCACATTAAGCATAGACCGTCTCCTGCTATGTAAATGAAAAGTGGTGCAGAAGCAGGCTTCCTGCCAAGCCGGGTCAGAAAGACAACAAAAACAAACCGACTCCTCATCTTTCACAGTCAACACTCTCCTGTCTGTCCTCACCAGTTGCCTCGTTTTGTTTCTGCAGAAAATTCAGTGAAATGGGTTACAATATTAAATAAATCAGCTGAGCAGAGGTACAGGATGTCGACCTGCTGTCCATCAAGCTGTGACTGTCATAACTCCGGTCTTCCAGTACCAGAGTTATTTTTAAAAAGCTCCACAGGGAAAATAAAAGAAGCTTACACAAATCCAGCAAGAATAGCAAGCTTTAAATAGGAGTTGTATGTTTGTACATTTTGTCCCATCAGGACTCTGAAACTGCTTAAATGAATACTAAAATTATTCTAATGCTTTTTTTTTTTTAAAGAATAAATAGGCACCCCAATCAGCTAGTGTCTCATTCTTTGTCTTGCTTTCTGTCAACACTGCAATTTCTATTTACTGTAATTGTAAAAATGTGGATCTGGGTGGTCTGAGTGTCTCTTCTCTTTGTGGGAGCTTCTCAGTTGACTGTCTCAGGTAATTTGAGTGTCTCCCAATTAATTGTTACAACATGGCAAATAGCAGTTCCTCGTCTTTATTTGTGGACTATAGTTGGCGTCGGAGTGAAATTTAAAGAAAAGAGGGGGGGGGGGAAGAAAAGTATGAGTCATTCTCAGGGTCGGGTACTGGGCTTCTGTCTCTGAGCCACTGTTTTCATACTTCAGTGTCTGGGAAGCTGATTTGGAGCAGTAAATGTTCGTGGACGGTATGATGGATTTCCACGGCACAGTTAAGGATCGGTCAGAGCAGCTGGACACGGCATAGAGACGGTGGGTTAAATGTAAAAACAGATGGAGCTGATGGAAAGGGATGAATGTCATATTTATCATGAAGACGCATTGTTGTTCCAGTCAATTTAAAGACTCTCCAGCCCCTCCATCGCCTCATATTGACCGACCAGGGAACTTTAAAATTGCTCCAACATATTGTAAAGTGAATTTCTGCAGAAATTTAAACGAAACATTTTGATCACATATTTCACTTGGCTAATGTAGGCCTTACTGCTTGGTCACAGGATGCCATAAAAAGTACAATTTAGCATGGCAGCACTCAAACAGATCACCAGAGCCTCACCTGACATTTACAACTTTAAGCTTGGATGACCTTGATGATTTATCAGCAATGACATGATAAAACTGAAAATAACTGGATGATGTCTGTCAATGAAACACAGAAATTCTGCCTCCATTTTGAACACAGTCATTAGAATAGTTTGGTTAACTGGTGTGTTATTTTGTCATAAATTTGGCTTAAGGGTTAAGTTAGATTAAGTCTTTTGAATGCAGCTATATGAATAAAATTGGTTAAATGTGAGTTCATGTTATGTAGAAATTACTGAACAAATAGCAGAAAAAATTCTCCATCTTTGCAATTTCTGAGTAATGATGTCATATTCAGCAGTTTGACCAGATATAAATTTAGTATGGCTAATTATTTAAAGTAAACACAAGATCGAAGCTGTGTCCCAATTCAAGGTCTGCACACTTTGAAGTGTGCAGATTATGTAGAGTGTCCTACGTAGTCGAAGTCCGCTTAGTGTTTTTGAAACGGGACAGCCTACCTAGCCAACAAGAATTTCCCATAGCAACAACATAGGTAGTTGAATCACTTAAACCTCTGAGATTAGTGTTTGCATATCATAGGACACTTCAGCGAATGTTAACACCGACCATGTAGTAATGTTAAAAAAAGAAAAGGAAAAAAAGCAACTGTCTCAGGCTACTGTTTTCCAGCTGGTACACACTTCATTAACCTCTTAAAAATCCACAAATATCAAATATTAGAGAATTTTAATGTCACCATTTACCAAACATGTTTTTAGTGTACATGGTTTTTTAACATTTCTACTAAAGTGTAGTTAAAAACAACAACAATAAAAAACTCTGACCACTTGCAGTCTGCCAACAGAAATGTGGGGAGGGATACTGGTAATGGTAATAATTACTGACATCTAACGGTTAAATTGGAGAAAGAAAAAAATTTCAAACACTGTCGACCCACTATCTAACAATTTCTAATCTTCAGGAATTGTTTTCCAGATTTATTGAAGGAATTTTCAAAGCTCCCCTTTAAGTGTTGGTTACCTTTGTTTTCTGTCCTCTGTCCAGATGATCCCACAGCGCTTCAGTAATGTTGAGGTCTGGTCTATGGGGAGGATCCATCCCTCCATCAGACCTGTTGCCACTGATCTTCAGTCCAGTTCTTGTGTCATGTGACATACTTCAGCCTTTTCTCCCTGTTTCCCTTCCTTAAGATTTGCTTTTTGACAGCCACGTTTCCATGGAGACCATTTCTGATGAGGCTTCGGCCAACAGTAGATGGTTCACCAGAAGGTACACATGCATCTCTCAGGTTCTGGTTCTGGTCTTTGCTAGATTTCAGATCCTGTTCATCTGCTGTAGATATTTTTTTAAGTCATGACTCTTCTTCTTTTCTGGTGTTTTCAATGGATGCAAGTAAAGTAATGGAACGAATGATGTGTCTTTGCGACTGGCTGCTGGTAAACAAGAACTTAAAGATCCAAATTTAAAATGTTCAGTTCTGGCAGATACTTTTAAGCAGTAGTACATGAAGAAGCTTTCAAGACTCAAAATGACTAAATGACCTGGTCCCTTCCTCATCTGACTTTAATCCAGCTTCACAACCTTTGGATCCATCTTGAATGTGACATTTATAGCTGGAAGATTATATTTCTCTTTGAACAGCCTTTAGGAAGTTGTGGTTGCTGATTTTGGGAAAGTTGATCATGAACAGATCGAAGCAGACTGTGAGGATGGAAAGTTGTTTAAATTTATTGAAAGCAGCAGTGGATATCGTGGTCATTGAACATTTTAAAGCCAAAAATAAAAACTAGCTTTCTGCATGTATTACTTATTGGATAGATTTAATTTAAAAATTTAGGACAAACAAGCTCTTTATTGTTTATTGATGACCAATAAATCAGCACATTTACACTATAATTCCCCTGAAAAAGAAATGTTTAATAACCGGTGCAGTTTTTCTGTTTTATGGGTTATTTAAGCCTAAAATGGCAAGACTAAATGAATTAAATTAATCAAATTTTAGACCGAGATCATGAAAGTATGCCTCTGTGCATTTATTTACTGAAAAGAACAGACATCAAATTCAAGATAAACATGTACTCCTGAAATAGTTTTGATGTTTTATATAATTCTTTAATCATTTCTTTTATGTGTTTTCATTTCACACGGCATCCAAACTGAGATCATTGTGTTGCCTTTCAGGGCTTTATTTTTTTCTGTCTAAAAATAGTATTCTGTAGGTACTGCTTGTATATTTATAGCTGTAAAATCTTTTCAGTTACACCCCCTGCTAATTCGTGAGGGACGTGTTGACACTTGCCACATATAAGTGCTTGGTGTCAGAGGTTCTCAAAATATTTCAGGGTACAGTTACAGGTCGTAAATTCCTGCATTTACACGTTTGTTTGGTGAAAAGAAAAACTTCACAAAACAAAGCTGATTTGAGAGCAGATAAGAAGCTTTGGCTTTTGCGCTCATATGGGCATTTAAGCACAGCTTTTGTTTTTCTTTAATAAAGCATCAGAGTGAGTCAGAGAGTTGGTGGGGATTGACCATCCCAGTTGCTGAGACGAGTTAAAGATCTTAAGCTTGGTGTCTCTGCTCTGCACCCAGTGGGCTAACATATATCACACTGGCAGTAAGCTGTTTGCTTTCAACCCTCTCCTTCTTCACTCCCTCCCTCAGCCGATCCAGCCACTGATTCCCTTGCCTTTTCTATCACAGTGAACCTCTTGTAGTTTTTGCTTTTTCACTGTCAAGCAACACTATGCTGGCTGAGAATTTCTTTGATCCCCCAAAGAGCTTGTATATGCCACTACTACTTTACTAATTCCCCTCCACGTGGTCAGTATTGTGCACAAAATAACCAAGAATACATATAATTGATCTGCTTTTGCCTCACTAATGGCACACGATGACTATCTAATACATATCCAGTTCACTGAGGTTTTGATTGTAGTTGCTCATACCAGGGTTCAGGTTGGCCTCCCTGGACAAATCCTCTGCATCAATCAGCGATATTAATCAAGAAGAGAGCACAGCCAGCACAATGCTTCATGCTTTTGCAACCCCATTATTAAACTAGAAGCACTCATATAGCGCAGACCTCCACCAAGGCATTGTCTTTTTTTGGCCAATGATTGTGGGCATTGTTTTGAGCTCAAAGCTCTAATGGCAAAATTATTCCCATCTCCTCATAGTAAAGAATCCTTTAAAAAAAATTCCTGGAACCAGGCGATAGTCTGGATCAACCCCAAAATCTAATCACTTGTTCCTTATTCCATTTCTAAGATTTCTTGAAAATTTCATCAAAATTTATCCATAACCTTTTCGAGTTATGTTGCTAACAGACAGACAAACCAAGACCACCTAATACATGACCTCCGTCTTGGCGGAGGTAATAAAACTCATACTCTAATGGGACATACTTATAAGGGAAAATTCTGTTTCTGAAGCAGAGAGCAGTCAAATTTTAAGGCTGCATAGTTTATACATCAGGGGAAAAGATGCAGAAATATGCAGAGACTGTGAAGGAAGGCTGGTATAGGTGTAAAGACGGTGACTGTCCTTCTGACCCCTGGGACTCCTTTGATCACTGGAGCTTGGTGACAGCGCACCACTCCATGCCAAATTGCCATGTCACGACATCACAGGCCATCTATCAATGTGAATTTCCCCAGCAGCAGATTTGTAATGCTGCAAAGAGGCGTGACAAACTCAGGAACTTTCTCCGCAGCACATGTCCAAATGCCATTTTCTGTGGTTTCATCTTGAGCTGAAACAATTAGTCAATTACAGCAGTTGGCCGTGTCTTTATAAACAGTCTGAACAGATTTGTGGCTTCGGCCATTTATACTGTAGGAAAAGAAAATAATTAGAGGTTCTATCTTTTCAAATATGGAGTCAGTTTGGGACTAAAAAAGCAATCGCTTCCTTCTGGATTTCACAAGCTGTTTTTTAAATGCATGAATTTGTGACAACTTTTTCTAAAAAGTTATAGTAATATTTGCAATACTGTAAGCTTTTTTTTGTCTTAAGTTGTTTTGGAACTGGGAGTGGTTTAATTCAGACTGTATCTGACAACATTTAGACTGTTTTGGAGGCAACCTCAGAATTTTGTCAGAAAATACAGAAACATAATTTTTAAACAATTAAAAATAAGACAGGAACTTAACATTAAACTACATTAAGTGACTTATTACAGCTGAGTTTTTTGAGTCCAACTTAAAACCTCCTTTGTTTATTCCACAGATGTCTACAAATTACCACCAGGAAATCAAAACTCTAAGTTTCACCAGTCGCTTGTATTCATCTGCTTCCATCTTGCTGTAAGTCCATTTTGCAGTCAAAGCAGAGACCCCCCCCCCCCCCCCAAAAAAAAAAATAAATAAATAAAATAAAAAACAATGGATAACTTCAACATAAACCTGGGTACTAAAAACAGGACCTGAGTTGGTGACTTTACATGGTGCTCTGCGTGAGAAAACTGCTTCAGAAAGCAAACAGCGCTGAGCCCGGAGTAGTGGAAAATGTCTTTGTTTCTGTGTTTATGTCATGGTCTAATTTAAACTAAAACAGATCTCATTGGTACAAATTGCCTGTTAATTTAGTTATGTGCAACGCAGCTGTTTGATCTTGTAGTCCCAATAAATCTGCCCACAAAAATCTCCATAGGAAAAAAAAACTTGAAATTACTTATAATTAGTTCACTTTATAAATTAAACGTATACAGATGGAAGTGACTTCTTGGTCCGAATGCAGACAAATTTAGGAATTCTGTAAATATTGAGCATAAATCAAGCATTAATCAGCCACCTGAACAGGTACGAGCTTTCGCTCTGACTTTTCTCCTCCTCAGAAGAAAGATGAAGTAGATTAACTGGCACTTTTTCAGCATTTGACTGCAGGGTCCTCGAGAAGAATGTGTCTCCCACTAAAGCGTCACCTCTTAAAGAAAGCATATCATATTACATACAAACATGTCATTTGTGGGACACTGGGGTGGAAATGTCTCCCTAGGGAGCAATCAGACTGACTCCAGCTTTTTAAAAAGTCTCCTCTCTCCACCACTCCTCATTTTTCTCTTTTAGAATAGATGAAATGCTTTCTGGTAGTATTTGCTTTACCCAAGCAGCTCAGTCACATTGATTAGAAATCAATTAACGTTTTCCTGTTTGTTTTTTTATGTAGATATTTTTTAAAGTGGCTTTGTAATTCAACTCCACCAGAGATAAATTACAGTTTTCTTCACAGCAGAGGCTGTAATTGTTTTCTGTCGTGCTCTAAAGGTCAAGAACGAAAATCATAGCATATATTAATTATCAAAGCAGAAACATTTCGCCTTAAAAATAATAAAACGTGTCAGTTTTAAAGTTTACTGAATTAAGTTACGTTATAGAACAGTTATCTTCAAGACAACAGTCAAGCCACTTTTGCCACAAACACAACAAGCCAGCCAAAATTTGAAACGTATAATTTGTCCGTCCATTTTTCTTGAAATTTCCTGTGTTCATCATGCATAGCTCATAGTCACTGTCTGGACTCTGTTCCCTGCTCCGGCATCTTCACATCTGTTTTCATTTGCTTCAGCCACAGTCACTATTTTCCTCAGTTGTTGCAAAACTTTGTGTCTCTCCATCTGATTTCTTTTTCCCTTTGTTTGGTTAGAAATTGATCCATTTTTGGAGCACCTAGACGGCCAAGTCGGCATTGGATGCTGAAGTGGCCGAACTCTGCAACTGCTCAACTGAAGCCATGTTCACATAGATGATATGGTCTTTTTTGTTTGTTTGTTTTTCTCCCAAGTTCCTTGTTTTCTGTTTTATTTCCCTGAATTCTGGTTTGTTAATTCTGGAAACCTGGTGTTTCCCAGGGGGTGCTGTGCCTAATCATGTTGTGGATGTATAAAATTTCAAAAGTTCAATATCTTTAACAATATTAATATTTTAGCTCTAGATGCCTTTATGAGACAGTTGCTGGACAGGAAAGGGGGTCAGAGACAAAGGGGGTGACCTGCAGTCAAAAGCTCCAGGCTGGGGTTCGAACCTCTCCAGCTTTGACTAGCTCTAATCTCTGTAGCTTTACCAGTTTAGCTTGGCACAATAAACATCCTTTTTGTTCTTTATGCAGCCTCCAGCTGCAGCTCAAACACTCTGGGTCAGTGTGATAGAGGCTACTCTCGTTTTCTGGTTATTCCTTTTTAGTAATGCTTCATCAAACATGGAGACAGCTTTTTCATTTCTCCTAGAGACACTAATTTTAGAATTTCTTAATTTCTTGGATAACTATGGTGTTTTTGTTGGTTCTTCCGTCATCTTGCTTTTTTTTTTTGTTGTTAATTTTGCTCAGACACCATGAAAGTTATGCTTTGGTAAGGAAAACAGGTAGCGCCATAGCCCCCACCTCTGAATCCACGTTGGCAAATCGAAAGGTTACCAAAAGAAAAAAAATTCTGCCTCTCTGTGCAACACAGAGAGGCAGAATTTTTTGTGTACTAGCAAAGTGGAATTAAAGCATTGTACTCAATAACGCAGCGTGATGCCGTCATTCTTCAGTGCAGACAGCTACTAAATGTATATTTATATGCAAACCTAAAAAATCCTGTTCATAAGATTAGCAGCAGCACAGTCCCTGCTCCTTCCAACATTACAATGTCAACAAAGGATCTAATGGATTATACTGTATACCCAGATAGTGACGCACAGTCACCTTATGGGTATGACCAATCTGGCTGTCTCTACATGCTAATATTGTCTGTTGTCCTGTCCACATATAAACTGCACTTGTGGATAGGTTATGTCTAGATTATATCTTTTTTCTTTGTAATCTCCCCATTATTTTTCCCACATCAGCTTTTATTAACTTATTAAAAAGCAAAATTGAAGTGATGATCCTAAAATCTGGCAACTTTGAACAGACCGTCTGAGGTCCATGTTTGTCAGCTATCCTGCCATCCTAAACAATGTCGTTATTTGAAATAATCTTTTTCAGTCATCTATTTCCTGTATTTTCACGAGCTGTGCAATGAGTAAAGCTCATTTGTTTATGCTCCATTTACGTACAAAGGTTAATTTGTGTCAAATATTGTCACTGCCTACATACTCCTATGTGTGTGCTTTATGTTCACATGACTGTTTGGCCATATAGCCACCAGAGGAAAGAGCAGAGTTCACCTCCAATCACCTTCTGATATCAGTTTCTGACCACAGCAAACATGATGATGGTGGAGGAGACACAATGGAGGAGAAAGAAGCAGAAAAAGAGGCAGCACAGTAGACAATGGTTCTCTGTACGGCATTAAATGCTGCACGACTTCTTCTTCATTGTTCCTTTCACTAGTTGCATGTCAACTATGCTGCACAACACGGCCCCGTGTTGTCTGGTGGTACCGCTCTGTTTATACGTCTGGCTATGCATCCACAAACTCAATGAAAACGGACTAAAATATGCACGGAAATGAGGACGTACAGAAGGTGCCATCTGTATGTGAATGGATATTTTTCATTAACCGGACTGACTGTTGGTGTAGAGGAACTGTTTTTAGAACGAGCAGAAATCCTTACATGTAACTAGTTTGTACATAAGTGAAGTATTTTTATAGTCAACTTTTCTTTCACGTCAACATGTTATCAGTTAACAGAAGTGTTTCAGCTACAGAAGGAGTGAGGGAGTGAATGAACAGTCAGTTATAGTTGAGGGTTTAACTGCATAATATTAACAGCGTTGCTGTTGTCAACTTGAGACAGACATCTTTACACAAGCAAACAAAACTCTGTAATCCTCATAGTTTTTCTCATAACCATGTGTCACTTTTTCTATGAAATCCATGACATTGACAGTTTTTGTTGCCACCAGATGAATTGAAAGCAGTATGTGTGAGAAAGGATGGGGCTGAACAATTCAATTAAAAATGCACATTTGGCACATTTTTCCAGAAAGGCAGAAAGTTGGAAACAAGAAAAATACTTTAAGGAGTGACTGAGAAACCTTTCAAAAAGAAGTGGAAAGAGCACAGAAGTATTTTATTTTCCAGCTTCTCCTTTCATATCAGTCAGTACTGATCACGGTTTGTGTCTTGCAGTGTAAACAGCAAATCATCATGTGATGTTAAAACTTATTTTTGAAAGAATCTTCCATTTCCCTTGTGGATAGTCTTTTTTGCCAAATCATCTCAAAGAACGGTCAAAATTTTAGTTTCTCGGTTTCTATTGACTTTTTTCTAGTGTGCAAATTTAAAGTACTCCCGTGAGTGTTCATTCACACTGAAGGACATATTAACTGAATCTTGTCAATCTCCAATTTTTTTTTCTGCATGATACAAATAAAACTGGCATGGTTAAGTCTGTCTCACGTTGCAGTTTACTCAGTTATGGTCATTTCAGTCAAACAGAAATTAAACAATTTCTTTGATCTCTCAGGAGTTGTTGGAGCTTTTCTGCCAGTCCACCCTTTCCTCCCTCCATAAGCTGGAAGTGCAGGTGCACCAGCAGGGGTCCAGTCTCCCAATATTCCATCCGATTAAGGTCACTGTAAAAGGTGGGATTGTCTCTGAATGGTTGATCTTTGCTTTATTACTCTCCCAAAAGAACAATTCCAACCCATACTTATTATGAAGACACCATGTGTCTCTAAGATATACATGAAGTTTTATTTGGTGTTGGTCTGGTGAGGAGAGGCCTCGAAAGCTCAAAGTCACAAGCAAATGCTGCGTTATTAATGAATCATAAAATCAGGTGGGAAGGCTGTGGATAACTGTGCAGCTTTTACTACAGAGACCTGAATTTAACTCAAATTGGATAGTTGAAGATAGTGGTTTGGGTTTACATGAACAAAATAACAAAGTCAACACCTGGAAGTGAGGCTGTGATCTGTCAGCCCAGCCTCAGCCCCTGGCCTGACTGGGACTGAGGCTGGGCTGACAGACCACTACCACTAAAAACAAAATTAATGTAACGACATAACCAGGCGACCACATTTTCTTAAATGAATGAATGAATGTATTATTATAATTGCATGGTGTATAATGAAAATTAGTTTGAGCGATGTGTTTACAGCTGTTAGAAACATCAAAGACGAAAAGTGTGCGAAGGAAATTAATAAATAATTGAATATGTACAATTATGCATACAAAATACCATAAAATGCCTTCAATACAGTTTTAAAAAACTAAAATATGTATAAGAATTACAATTAGATTCAAAAATAAAGTTAAACATGACAGTTTGGCAAGATTCAGTTAAATCAAGTTATGACAAAAGTTACGCAGATTATTGTTGCACTACAAATAAGAATCTAATCAAAAATAAATAAATAAATAAATTAGGAAGAGTACACTTAAAAAGCTCAGGGTAATTAGATTCTCATTTAAATATTACAGCACCTTGTGTTAAATGTTAAAATACATGGCAGCATAGCAAACTTCTGCTTTCTCATTTTTTGTCTTTCTGCTCCACACACAGTTGCTCATTGTTCCTAATCACTGCTGAATAATACTAGTAACAGCAAAAGTCTTTGGTTCTCAACATGTTTGCTGAATTGGGTGATCTGAGAAACTCAGCTGCTCACAAGTTGTGGTGCAAACATCATAAATCCTCCCTCTCTTTCATCCTTGGCCAGTCCCAGTCAGTCCTGGGATTTTAGGTTTCTCTTCAGACTTGAGCATCCAGCCTACAGATCCTGGTTCTGTTTACTCCAGAAACAGGAAGCGCATCTGCTTAGTAGCACTGAGGGTGGTTGTATAAGGTTGCACTCTTAACATTTACACACTTGGCAGTGGCAACAAAGCAGCCATTGCTCTGGCAACCTCAGCCAGTCATTAAGCATAATTTGTCTAGTATCCCTGTGTTGGAAATGTACAAAGGAGGGCGAGTAAAGCCAGCATGGGGTTGTCTTCTGAACTGTCATGTTGAAGGTGGTGGGGGGGCCCATGCAGGCAGACAGCGACACAGAGGCTGGCTCAGCTCCCACAAGACTGTTTGGGGACAACAGCACCCCCACCTCCCCGGCAGATCCCTGCCTTGAATCACTGCACCACCCCCTCCCTGCAGCCGTGCATCTGACGGTTAAAACAACAGCCCCCGTGACCAGCCAGGCTCCATATTCTACCCTACTGGATTTACACTTCTCCTTCTAAGTTCCCACCACCCACTCCCACCCTTCTCCCCTGTCTTTGCTTCTGCTCCATCTTGTGGTTTGCAGGAACTGTATTCCTTTCTTGTCTGTCAAGGTCCCTCTGCTTCCCTGGAGAACTATTCATACAGCAATGCACCACAAACCTGAAGCCAAAGCACTTTATAAATGCAAAATTTCACCAGAATTCCAGGAACATTCCTCATCACTGCACTGACAGACGTACCTAAAGGCATGGCTACATCACGGACTGATGTTTTTGTAATTACTAACCAACTGTAGACCAAAGTTTATGTGACATCTGAGATTAGCCCTTATAAAAGCAAAGCCTTTTAATCAGTTGATTAATATCAAGAGTTGCAGCCTTTTACTTTCACTGATGAACATTTACTGTAAATGATAGAAATCTCTAAAACAGGGAACTACAATGTAAAATAAGCCTCAAATGCATCAAGCAATTCAAAGTTTGAATCAGTTAAAATAAATTTTTGTAAACATTTTGTAGCCTTTTATGAAAATATATTAGCTAGTTTTGTTTCTTGAAATAAAAATAGTCTTACACAACCTAAGAAAACTCATTTCATTTCACTGAGAATACGGCTGTAGTTATTAGATCTGATCGGGCCTTATTAATGGAGGAGTGATGATAAGATCTGATCATTCTCATACTTTTTGCCAGCTCTCCTTTATGGCTTTTAGCCTGGGTTATGATTTTAGTCTCTTTATGTATTATTATTATTAATAATAATAATAATAATAATAATAATAATAATAATAATAATTGATGTCCTACACAACATTAGGGCATCTGGTTGTCGTTAATTCTTCCTGTGATGAATGCAGCTATAGACCCGTGTATGCAAATGATCATCTGGTGGGTTTGTTCTCATTGTCAGTTTGAAATTAGGTTGATGAAAAGCTTTGTGACTTTAATGAGTGAAATCTTTACTTTCAGGGTTAGCAAAGCCTGGAGACCTAATGATAACCAGGGTTTGTCAAAGTTGCTTCATACAGCTCTCTGATCATGATGAAGCACATACACAGGTATTCCTCCTGTAAATTTCTCTCCAAGCTTGAAGAACATTATACAATTTCCTAATACTGATCATAACCATGGGTTATGATCGTTTCTTCCTCTTTTCTGTTAGTGACATCCATCATCACATGATTGGCTTGCATATTTTAAGCAGTGCAAGTGGCAGCATGAATATGCTACCGTTATTTAGCAAGAAAGGGTGGTAAATGGATCTCTATGTGGATCATTTCACCATCAATACTGCAGCTGTGTTTTTCTTTGATCCTATTATGCATGAGTGTCAATTTAGATGAGACTGTTAGTGAGTGAATGAAAGAAAAATAAGTTTTTGTATCTTTAAAGTGTCAAAATGGAGCATTTTCAAGAGCTTGCTATGAAAAATTGGGGGAAATCCTGTTAAAATACCCTTGCACAGCAAACTGATGGTCTCTTTTTTTCAGTGTGCAATACACCATCAGCACCTTGATAGCTATTCGTTCAGCTGAGCGTGTTGAATCATCTTTGAGTCTGTCACCAATGGAGATCTTTCTGATAAGCACTTCAGAGTTGCTGGAGAATTCATTTCAGCCCCATAGTGGAAGGTTTTTGTTATTTATCGCCTCCATCTTGTCCCATCTACTTCCACAACCAATAGGCCGAAAGTACTAAACTTATTCTCAACCTACAAACAGAAACTTCTGTTGTGATAATTAACAAACCCTCCTATGTCTTCTGGTTTCCTGGGGCCTATTGCACAAAAGTAGGATTTAGACATCAGAGATGAATAACTAAGCTGGGCTCATCCAATCTATAGCAAGGGTGTCCAGACCTAATTGGTTGGAAATTAATTAATACATTTGATTGCACAAAGCACAAGCTAGGATGAGCAGATACAGATTCATCAAGCCAGGTGAACTTGGATAAGTGCAGGCTTGTGGCTTTTTCAAATAGACCCTCGCAGTCTATCAGAATAACAGAATCACTGATCTACCATGGCACCGAGAGCAGCGTACTTCTCTTCGTTGGAGCAGGAAATCGTACGAAGTAGTCAAGGACATAATAAAAAGAAGGGAAACACTGCTACAGTTATAAAACAAAGAGACCGCCCAAATGTGTAAGAAGCGTACAAATACTCACATTTACTACTACACACTCACTACTAGTTGAATGTGATAATGTGTATAGCAGGCAGTAAAATAAATATTGGTTTCCATTTGTTGTGACTGCTGACTGTAATAAGGGTTGAGAATAAATAAATCCTGGAACTTAGCCTGATCTGGAGCCGGCTAGCTCCACAGAGTAAATCTCCATGGTAACTTATGCCACAACATATCCCACTTTCCCCTATCCTGCTTTTGTGCAACTGGATCACAGATAAGTTGATGCAGGATAACCAACATATCTCAGCTTAATCCCTGGAATGAATAACCCTGCCATGCCGGAGAGTTCTGCTCTTATATTCAGGTATAAATGGTCTTCCCAGCCGCTGGTTGGGTTAAATGCTTTGTTTGAAATGCTGTTTATCAACATGAGAACACCCAGCAAAAGATCATTTTAGTTACTGCTGGTTCTTGAAGTCAGTTTAAATATCCAGAAATACTCTAGTAGCTTTCAGTTTTTACTTGCCACAAACACATAAGTAAAGTAACTAATTTAACCTGTAGCAACCTTTTTATTGGAAATCCTTTGTATTATTTACCCTCCTTCATAAAATCTTACTGTATGATTGAATCTTCAGTTCTAAACCATTTAATGTCAGCTCACACACATTTACTCTACTTAATGTTCATGATTAAAGGGAAATGGTAGAAACAAAAATCTAGTGTCTCCGTGTCTGTTTGGACTAAAGACGACAACAGTTGTGTGGCTTTGTTGAAGCTCCATGGGAAGCGGACTGAGGTGAGAAACTGCAGGGGGTGTGAGGAGCTTATAGAGGCAATAAAGTGATTATAGGGTCCTTCCTATCAGGCTGAGCGATCTGCTCAGCTGTTCAACAGCAGCTTCAATAGACATGTTTTCATCTGCAGAGACCACAGAGCAGTGAGCTATTTGAGTCCTTTAGATGCATCTTAATGTTTATACATTTAATCTAAATGTACTATGTTCATATTTCAGTTCCAGTTGTCATTTTTTTGTATCTCGACCTCTTATTAATGATATTTTTGTAAAAATCCCACTGTAAAAATGCTGTGGACAATGTAAACAAGAACATATTGCAATGATTTACAAGTCTCATTAACCCATATTTTCTTACTAGTAGATCTTAAACAACTAACAACTTAAGCTAATTTTTTTTAGTTTAATCACAGAAACACATAAGTAAAAAGTAGTTCCAGGGTGATGTTCAGCACGGTGTAAAAAGTAGTTCCAGGGTGATGTTCAGCACGGTGTAAAAAGTAGTTCCAGGGTGATGTTCAGCACGGTGTAAAAAGTAGTTCCAGGGTGATGTTCAGCACGGTATAAAAAGTAGTTCCAGGGTGATGTTCAGCACGGTGTAAAAAGTAGTTCCAGGGTGATGTTCAGCACGGTGTAAAAAGTAGTTCCAGGGTGATGTTCAGCACGGTGTAAAAAGTAGTTCCAGGGTGATGTTCAGCACGGTGTAAAAAGTAGTTCCAGAGTGACGTTCAGCACGGTGTAAAAAGTAGTTCCAGGGTGATGTTCAGCACGGTGTAAAAAGTAGTTCCAGGGTAATGTTCAGCATAGTGTAAAAAGTAGTTCCAGGGTAATTTTCAGCATAGTGTAAAAAGTAGTTCCAGGGTAATGTTCAGCATAGTGTAAAAAGTAGTTCCAGGGTGATGTTCAGCACGGTGTAAAACGTAGTTCCAGGGTGATGTTCAGCATGGTGTAAAAAGTAGTTCCAGGGTGATGTTCAGCACGGTGTAAAAAGTAGTTCCAGGGTGATGTTCAGCACGGTGTAAAAAGTAGTTCCAGGGTGATGTTCAGCATAGTGTAAAAAGTAGTTCCAGGGTGATGTTCAGCACGGTCTAAAACGTAGTTCCAGGGTGATGTTCAGCATGGTGTAAAAAGTAGTTCCAGGGTGATGTTCAGCACGGTGTAAAAAGTAGTTCCAGGGTGATGTTTAGCATGGTGTAAAACGTAATTCCAGGGTGATGTTCAGCATGGTGTAAAAAGTAGTTCCAGGGTGATGTTCAGCATGGTGTAAAAAGTAGTTCCAGGGTGATGTTCAGCATGGTGTGGCATCTCCTCTTCTTCTAACAACTGTCTGGAAACATTTAGGAAGTGTGGAGACCAGTTGCTGGAGTTTTAGGAGAAGAATGTTGTCCCATTCAGGTCTGATGCAGGATTCTAGCTGCTCTACAGTCCTGGACCTTGGTTGCTGGATTTCTGCTTCCATGATGCTCCAGAGGTTGTGCATTGGTGAAAGGTCTGGACTGCAGGCAGGCCAGTTCAGCAGCCAGACTCTTCTCCTGTGAAGCCATGTTGTTGTGATGGATGCAGAATGTGGTTCAGCATTGTTTTACTGAAATCTGCAAGGTCTTTCCTGAAAGAGACGTTGTCTGGATGGGAGCAGATGTTGCTCTAAAACCTCCATGTACTTTTCAGCATTGATGGAGCTTCACAGATGTGGAAGCTGCTCACACCATAGGCACTAATGCAATCTCATACCATCAGAGATGCAGGCTTTTGATAACTGATAACAAGCTGGATGCTCCCTCTCCTCTTCAGTCTTTCCAGAAACAATTTCACATTTTGAATAATCTTATCACAGAAAAGGTTTTCCTCTTTGCTTCAAACAATTTTAAATGAGCATTTCATGATCATCCAGTTTTGTCCTTATTACTTGTCCCATGCACACAGAGATTTCTTATGATTCTCTATATTATTTAATATTATATACTGTAGATGGTTGGACCTTCAAAGTCTTAACAATTTTACATCAGAGGATTATTCTGAAATTATTCAATAATTTTTAGATTCTGTTTGACTGGTGAAACACTGTCCTTCTTTACAGAGTCTCTGCCTTTCTGAAATGTTCCTTTTGTACCTGTCATGTTATTGTCCTGTTGCCAATCTACCTAGTTAGTTGTTTGACTTATTATTAATTTGTACCAGTTACTAGTCCAGCCTTCTGTTACCCCTGGTCAGCATTTTTACAGATGTATTGCTGCTATCAGATTAAAAAACAATTTTCCATGAAATGGTAAAGATGTTACAGATCTTTGCATTCTGTTTTTATTTACATTTTACACAGCATCCCAAGCATTTTTTGAATTGGGTTTGTACTTGATGAATGTGGCATTTCTTATTATCCTGGAAAAAATGCCATGTGACACTGTGTAAAACATTTCTCACACATTTTATCATATTAAAAACATTTACTATTAACTGTTGTATCTGTTCTGAACCAAAGAAGCTTGTTTGTAATGTGAAAGTGGTTTAAAATTCAAGTTCAGTCCAAAAATATCATCACATCATGTTGCCCTTGTGGTCAAATCCTGGAATGAAATCAGATCCTTCATTCTGACTTGAAGGGGCACAGAGCAGCGACTGAGATGAAGTTTAGTTATGAATTCATGTGTCTAATGCTCTTTACTCTGGCCAGTGCTTCAACACCAGATTTTCTTTCTTTCTTTTTCTTTTTTTAACATGTTAAAGTCACACCGCCACTCACGCCCCACCAACGAGCTGCAGGGGTGAGCCAGGGAAGCTCCTGGGTGGCAGGGCAATGCACGGGGCCTCCCTGGCTGGCGCCTGTAATTTTACCTTCCCATTCATCAGCCACAGATATTAATAATAACAGCACATCTGGATTCACTTTACTGTCTCGGTTAACCCTTTCCACAGCAGCACTGACTGCTACTGCAGCTGCTGGCGAGACCCCAAACCCCCGCTTTTCAGCTCAAGTCCCATTCCTCTTGCTGTCAGTCTTCATTTTACTGTGAACCACTGCAGCACCGTTTCCCTTTTCAGCTGAAGCCAGACAGCTCACCTGAAAAACATCATGTGCCCTCTACTTATTTAGTTTTTTTGGGTTATTGACAAGTCAGAGTAGCTGTCAGTTGTGGGCAGTTTGGACTGTTGTGTATAATTTTTCATGAAGTACACAAGAAGGTTTTGTGTAACTTTTATATCGTGTTAGTGGTGCCATGACTGAACTGTGCTGCAGCTCTGCCACAGAAACGTTTCTTTATTTCCAAGCATCTGTAAGTAAAAATGCAAATTTGTGTGTCAGGGAACGATGTCACAATTTGCTTGGTACAAATATTGTCAGAGAAATAATCCTCATTTATTGAGATTATCATGATTATTCTGCATTAATTAAATTTTACACTATAGTTCATTAAGTTATATTATTGGTTTTTAAGTTGAATTTTTTTCTATATTTTTATACCAACACAACATCAAATAAAATAACCAGAAAGTCCCATTCCAATTAAATATCCTAAATAAATAAATCCCACATCTCACAAGATAAAATGGAGGGAAAAGGCTCCAGGACCTCTAACTGGACTTGGGAGGCTTCTTTCTGGAGACTACATTATTACATTATAAAAGGATTTTGAGCTTTTATTTCGAACGTGAGTAGAAATTTTTGAAACTCTGGAAAAAAACATCTAGTTTTTGACTTCTAGTTTTCCTTTACCACTACAGCTGCTGTTGGAAGCAGCAGTGAAGGTATCTGAAATGAAATACAGTTTCTACTACAGGCCATCGCACAGCAGTGACAACAAAGGCATCAATCTCACGCCGAGTCAATCATGTTTAAACAGTGAATCCATCACGTATTGTAATCCTGAACTGAGTTGTACACAACCATAAAATTGAAATTGACATTTAATTTAATTGTTGCATGAGGTGAATTTTCATGTGATTTAACCCAGTTATTGAACATTTGCCTTTAGCAGACAAAGCAGGTGGTTTTCCTTCAGGAAGTGAAACATATTGGATATATTTCCTTCTTCCTATGCAACTTTTTATCTCATCTTTTCAGGCAGATGAGCCGCCCTCCACAATGGCACCTTGTTTTTTTTTTTTTTTTTTTTTTTTTTTTTTTTTTTTTTGTTTTTTCCTTTCGTGAAATGACCGAATGCATTTGTTTGGAGGGAATAACACTGTCTCTGTCATACTTTACCACTTAAACACACCTTCCATGCAACTCACTTGGAACAAAAACAAAGCAACACGAGTGTGGATGTAATTTTTCATTTTTCATTCTGTGCTCAAGATGCATTGATCTGCTGTTACGGTTCAGACATATTCCTTTTAGGAAAGTGATGATATTCAGGGATCTTTACGATTAGTTAATTGTGGCTTGTAATACTGAGACATTCCTAGTTTCAAACCTCAATTCTGCTTAATATTATAAAAAGTTATAAGTGATCTGTGAATATTATAAAGATTAAATAACTGTTTAAATGTTTTAAAACTCAAGTTTATTGATGAGAATGGCAATTGCAGGTGTGCATGTGTGTAACATGCACAAAGGCAGAACTAGTCAGGTCTACAGGCTAGTTTATGGGCTACCATTTATTGCAGTCAAAGCACTTTCCTTCCGCGTAATGCTGAAAGGTAGACATGTTGTGTGGTCCGATCACATGCAACAACATTTGCAGTGGTGGCCCTTCTGTGAGGATAAAGATATTTAATGACATATAAATAAAAAATACAGGGCAGTTGGCCTGTTTGGTCAGTCTTTGTTTAGAACTCAGCAAAATGCAGTTAATTTTAATCCATTAAAACTTTGAGTAATTTACCAGGAACATTTATTCCATGCATTACAAGCAGCTTTGCCCAGGTTTTAATTAAACTAATTTCTCTGTTTTCACTCTGAGCTGTTTGCATGTTGCCTGACATCACACTCGTAAACCCAATCATGCAAACTGCAACCGTGTTTTATGCAAGCGCTGCATTAGCTTCAGTAAATTTAAAAAAAAAAAAAAAAAACAGTCCACACAAGAACTTGGATGCAAAGGAATGAAAATATCCAGAACGTAAATTTTATTTTCTTAGGTTTAGCTTCTTAAATCAGTTTTCCTTGACTAAGCCGCTCATTATTGTTTGTTGCCCTGGAGTGACTGAACATGCCAAAAACTGTTGTTGGAGACAGATCAAGGATGTTGTGGCAGATGGTAAATGCTCCCAATCTTTCCCACACTTTTGAATTTAGATGTGGCCAGATGACACTGTACTATTTAGCATTTTCACTATCTCTTTCTAAACTGCCTGCAGAAACAAACTTTAGCTCTACAAAATGTGCATATGCAATGATAGATTTCAAGGGAGCACAAACTCAGGCGTTGGCTGCATCGCATGCCAATGCTACTGTAGACACTTATGCGTGGAGGCAGAGTAAATCACCCTGTCGAGCTGTCTATAGGTGGAGCCAGGGTCCCGCTACTGGCCGCCAGGCTTGGCTCCACGCCCGTCGCCTAAGTCTCCTGCTGGTGGCAACAGGTGACAGAGGTCTGCTGTGTGTGGAGCTGACAGCCCCCTCACAACGCATAGAAACACTTGCTTCATTACCAGCACACCCCCTCCTCTAACTGCAGAGACAGACAGGAGCAGAGTGAGGCTTTACTGCTGTTTGTGTGCCACTAAATACCAGTTTGAGAGGAGGCAAAAAGCTCAGTGTGCATCACTCATCTGCTCTTGAGTCAACACTCATGATGTCACACGCTGCCCTGCCAGCCTTACACACAACTATACTGTAGTACCAATTTTCGTATAAAAGACCTTATTTATTAAAAATAGGGGAGAGTCGGCTCTTTTTCCATGCAGTGGACTGAGCTGTACCTCCCAGAGAGTCCTGACTGTTAAACCATCGCGCCACAAACAACCTGCTAAAAACACTTATTTCTGCCATACAGAAATAAACACTGGCCAATTAGTGTTCTTATTTTTGGAACTGCGTTAGCTGCCAGAGGAGTTGAAAATATAACTGAGCAGACATGGCTGGACGAGGAAGACTGCAGATTCGGGCCTCGGCGTGTCCGTGCAGGACAAGCAGGAGCCACTGCAGCTACCGAGGCTGTGCATGGTCAGTGAGGTCTGTCTCTGAAAGGAATCCTCGTGCCGGGAACAATAGTGCCACTATTATCGAGCACAGAGCGAGATGAATTCGCGTGAGGGACAGGTCGTCTTGATTTATGAAGTGTGAATTAGGAGCTGAGAGTTTGAGACCAAGGTGGGGTCAGTGGGGAGGTGGAGGTTGCATTGGCACAAACAGCCGTCTGTGTTGTAGAGGCTGGAGACACCGCAACAGCCTCCTGTCATCCCCCCATGAAACCAACTCCAGCGCTCTGACTCCAGGCCTGTTTGCTCATTCACAGGAAGATCTGTAGAAATCCAGCCAGATCACCAGGAGGAGATCTATGCCTCAGTTAAAAGCCCCACCGTCAACAGAGGATGCCTGCTGGGTCTTCAGGCTTCATTTATATCACACGGCAGGTTGATGAAGCACTGCATCATCCATCAGGAGTACAAGTATTTACTCAGATTCCTGTAAAGTAGAGGATCATTTGAAACTGCTGGCCTGGATTCTCCTTTAAGCCAACCAGACACTCAGAGTTTATGGTGGTGGTTTGTGCCCGCATGCTTGTGTCAATCCACTCTAGGGCTTGACCATTATGTTGGCTTAAAGCGGCTGTAGATTCTTTTTATACCTGCAAGTGGCCATAACTCAGGACATAGCAAAAGAATTGGAGATAAGTCTGAAACTCAGTGGCTCTGAATCATGACCAATTCACCTCCTCTGACCATGTTGCATCTGTCTCTTGGCCGTGTCTTTGCTGTATCAGACTTAGATTGTCACTTTCGCTTTGACTACAGCAGTGGTCTTCTACTTCAGATTTAGTAACAGTTTTTTACTTTTACTGTTTGTATGTTCCTTATTTGTTAATCTCTTTGGATTAAAGCATTGTCTAAATGGTTTGATGTCAAACATCCAACAGTGTTAGTCCTGGTTGTGCCTAGTGAATAAACAAGTCATCCCCCTGTAAGTGAAATGAAACTTAAAAATACTTAATTAATCTCCAGAGGGGAAATACAATGTTGTAGAAGTTTTTTTTTTTAAATTATTATTATTTTAATAATTATAATTCATACAGTTCCGGAGAGAGGTGGCTGTTGGCAGGAATAACTTATTGTATTTTTCTCAAAGTCTTCATGTAGCATCTGCGTGAACACACTGTTGTTTCCTCATAGCATTGTCGAGGATGTGAACAATTCTCCATCATGTTCTGCCGTTTTTGCAGCCTTCCTCTCTGGGCAGTCTGCTTCAGGACCTCCAGATCAGTCCCCAGTACAGAACCAGACCTTCTTAATCTTGATTCTTGTAAAATAATATGGATGGAAACTCACTGCTGACAATGGTATCCTGTGTGCAGATCTTTTCCTTTGCCATGACATGTTAAAGTTGAAAATCATTGCAGGACATCCTCCTTTTAGTTTTCTGTTAACCTGGTTGTACGAGCAGACAGACAGTCATATAGCTGTCTATAGACACATTACAGTCTGGTATATGTTCCTGTAGCCATGTCTTGATAAAACACATAATGCTGCATTCTCTGTATTCTTCGGTGCCCTTGTTGCGCTTTGAGCTCATCAGTTTTGTTTGCTAACAACACCACATTTCACATCAAAATGTCTGGAAGAAATACTTTCATTTTCCGCCTCTTTTCTCTCTAACTTACTCCTGCCCTGGATCCCCTTTGCCTCTTCAACTCTTGGGATTTGGTGTTATTTCATTCATTTGGTTTTTGAGAGTTTAATCAGTGTCCCCCACTGGAAAACAGCTTTTCTGTTTCTACAGACACTCATGATAGCAAATCTTGAAAGAGTCTTGAACTCAGCCTCCAAACCAGCATGAAAGAATCTCGTGACAGTGGACAGTCTTAGAAAAAAGTCACCTATCTTTGAAAAACTATTTGCTGCCAAATTGGTGAATTCTAGAATGCTAATCATATCAATTATAATAACTAAGAATAGTTTTCCAGTTACCCATAGATCAGGGGTGCCCAAGTCCAGTCCTCAAGATCTACTATCCTGCAACTTTTAGATGCAACCCTTCCCCAACACACCCGAATCAGATGAATGACTTGTTACCAGGCGTCTGCAGAGCTGAATGACATGTGGATGAGGGAAGTGAGCCATTTGATTCAGGTGTATTGGAGAAGGGTTGCATCTAAAGCCTGGTACACACATAACAATTTTTTTAATCTTATGAGATTTTTTATCTGGTCGAGACCTCACACGTGAAAATAAAAAAAAAAATCTGTTTTGATCGTACTGTGTGTTGTGTGCTCCGAAAATGTAATTACAGAACGACACACGCATGACGATGCTGTCCTGTAAGTGATCTACAATCTAGTTCTCCGAGCCGGACAAACGTCGAAACGTAGCAGAAGAACCAAAGCAACAACCGGAAAACACAACACACAGCGTGGAAGAGAATATATAGGATGGGGGAATGATGGTGGTCTTGGGACTATTGTTAACAGAAAAATGCAGAAATGGAAAGAAAATAACAGACTGGAGACGGCGTGAAAATGGACTTTATTTACTTCCTTGTTCCCCAGCCAGCTCGCTCTCTAATTGGCTACATTCTAGCTCACACTTTTACACTACATGTCACATTCACCCATTCATTCACACACTCATACAGCACTTCTATTGTTACATACTAAGTGCTTTCTACTGTCACTCACATTCGTACCCTGACAGACACATCAGGAGGCAACGTGGGGTTCAGTGTTATGCCCAAGGACACTTCAGGATATATTCAGGCGAAGCCTGGAATCGTTTGGCAGACAACTGCTCTTCCTCCTGAGCTGCAGCCATTCAGAAATTACTTCTAATTTAAAAATAGTTTTTATTGTAGCATTTGTGGATAAGATCAATGAGTGTGAGTGGTGATCAGGCGTCCTCACTGCAGATGTTCATATCAGCAGCCAACATTATATCCTCTGCTGCCACAATCGCCACATAACAAGTAAACAACATTCAAGTTTCAAAGGAATCTTCCAGATTTACATTTGGTTCAATGAAAACATGTTGCTTTCAGGTGTGAACTGAGCTTACCTCCACTTTCTGTTTGTTTCCATTGGGCTTTGGCGTCAAAGTCTGTTACGGAAGGTGAACTTAAACCAGAGTTGTTGTTTCAATTGAATTCAGAAGACAGGAGAAGTTGTCCCAGCAGAAAGAAAAATAGGTGTTCACAATGAGCCAACAACTCAGCTGTGAAGAAGTTAAATAAAGCCACGGTTCAGGAGTTACGAGCAAAACATAAAAATACTTGTTAGGCTGCTACTGCCTGACCCCTTACATTACTTTGTAACACCCAATACCTTTTCATCAAGAAAACACCAGAAGTAAACACTTGAGTTTTAAAGATAACAAACGAGAGCTCTTTATATACCTTTTATTTCAGTTTACGATTCAGTTTAACTCGACTTTTTCTCATGTCTATTCAAATAAAATTCCAGTTGTCTGAGAAATTGCAGTGTTTTGCTCTGAGTTTCGGTTTAACAACTTTGTTTGGAGGCAGAATTTTCTGTCTGTGAAAACTTCATGGGGGAATGGAAAGAAAACAAACTCACATCAGGCTTTGGGTTCTTTCTTTTTTCATTAACTCTGCTCCCTGTGGGAAAAATTAGCTAAATGCACTAATTATAGAGTTTAATGTGGTTAAATGCCACAGATATTTAACCATTAGAGTATGATGATGATGCTGTATGGACTGAAAGAGAGTCCGAAATCTCCACAAGCTGGCTTCAAGTGAGTACAACAGCACACCATTAATGATGATGCAGTCTTTTTAACATTTAACAGGAACCTGGTTGGTTAGTTTTTTGTACAATCTGAGAGTTGCAGAAGTTTAGACACCACAACAGATATGATAACTCACTTCCTCTTTATCAGGTCCACCTGTTTAAATGCTTGTTAACACAAATATCTAATCAGTCAATCACATGCCAGCAACTCAATGCATTAAGTCATATAGACATGATGAAGATGACTTGCTCGAGTTCAAACTGAGCATCAGAATGAAGATTTAAGTGACTTTGAATGTGACATGGTTGTTGGTGCCAGACAGGCTGGTCAGAGTATTTCAGAATCTAGAGGAAAACAAAAAATATCCAGTGTGCAGCAGTTTTCTGGAGTCTCCATTTCAACTCCACATTCAGATGCTAGGCTCAGAATGCTGGTCTCTTGGCCAGGACACTCTTGTAAATAAGAGTCTTAATCTCAATGAGGTTTTTCCTGGTTAAATAAATAAGACGAAGAATTTGGTGGAAACATGAAAACATGGATCCATCCTGCCTTGGATCAACACTTCAAGCTACTGGTGTGTAATGGTTTGGGGGTTGGTTTGGGTCCCTTAGTACCAGCGTTGCCTGGTTTAACCACCACAGCCTACCTGATTATTGATCATGTCCATCCCTTTATGGCTAGGTTCACACTGCAGGCTGAAGTGACCTAAATCCGATTTTTTGGCCCCTATGCGACCTGTATCTGCTCTTTTCATGACAGTCTGAACGACACAGATCCGATTTTTTCAAATGCGACCCAGGCCACTTGGATGTGTGGTCCTAAATCCGATACGTATCTAATCTTTTGCCATGCGACTTCAGTCTGAACAGCCAGGTTGCATTAATCCAACCTACACATCTTACACATCATTGTTTATAAACTCTTATCTGTAAAGGCGCTCACATCAATCTCTCACCACTCCTGACTGCGACTTCTTACCTACACGTTTCTCTGTACAGACGTTGCTGCCACTGCTCCACAAAATGCCATGGCCAAAAATCTGGCTCTCCTCTTTGTAATCTCCTCCTTAAAATGATGCCATTGAAAATGTGCTGGCTACGGTTGGATAATAAATTAAAAATTGCAACATAAGCTCCGCTGTTACGTCCATGTTTACTTCCGCAAACAAGAAGGCGTCACATGCACACTCACTGTCACGTCGTCGTGTCTTCTACGCATACGGGACACTTTTGGTGTGCATAAGGTTCATACAGGAGATCACATACAAGTCGCATTTAACTGGAAATGTGAACGGACTCTCAAATTGGATTTCACAAAAAAAATCCAAATTGAGCATGATGCCCTGCAGTGTGAACCTAGCCTAAGACCACAGTGTAGCATCTTCTGATGCTACTTCCAGCAGGATAATGCTCCATGTCACAAAGTTCAGATCATCTCCACCTGCTTTCTTGAACATGACAAAGAGGTCACTGTACTCTAGTGGTCTCCAGAGTTACCAGATCTCAATCCAGTACAGCATCTTTGGGGTGTATTTTTTTGTATCAGTAACATCTGTAACATCAGTAAAGAATTAAAACTGAAGGTGGTCTGTGAACATGGCCTGTATTGATGATTATCACACCTAAAATATGTCCATAGTTCCTAGATTGAAACTTTATTGCCCTGGCCACAGATGACTGTCTTGGAGGATTATTCAAGGAGTTTTTAGACTGCTTCCAGATGAGCAAGCTAAAGGCTGAGCCATGGTCCTCACAGTCCCCAACATATAAATGAAAATTGTCAACAGACTTCAGAAGGGCTCTTCATGCAAGATACCTGAAACATATCTTGGCGCCATTTACTGGAGGAATATGGGGTGTCCCTTTAGTAGTTCTGTATGACTTTTCTTCCACATCATGATTTGACACATTAGGACTATTTTATTTTTAGAAGTCATTATGCTTGAAAATTAATCTTCTTTAATGTTTCTTATTTAAATCCAGCTCATCTGTTAGAGTCTGTTGTTTGCTTATGAATGCATATTTTGTTAGATGCTGTCCATCAAGGTTTTCTCACCTCTTCGCTACGTAAAATGAACAGAAAATGAAAATGTTGCAGAATTGAAAAAGTAAGGCCGCTTCAGGCTTTAAATGGGACTGGAAGAGTGTGACGGGAGAAGACAATCTGTCATCTGACTCATGGCTCGCGGTCACAAGTAGCAATTAGTTTTAATTAAGCTCACAGCGGGAGTGATTATTGCGATTGTGTGCCTTTGGATTGCAGAGGAATGGAAAAAAGTGCTAAACAAACTAGCAATTTGCACACCTCCCAAGTGCCAGAGTAAACAGAGTGGCACCCACTTTGTGTCTGTCTGTGTATTCAGCTTGGTGGTGTGGGCTCAGTCAGCACGAGGTGTGAAACGACTTGCTGGGGAAGATGCAGCACTTTCTGAATGACACTGAGGCTGCACCAAGCTCAGAAGGCAGAATGTGGAGCCTCACAAGTCTGCTTGAATTATTTCTTTAAAATAAAGTTTAAAAAAAATGAAAGGATTCTCAAGTTTTTGTGGTTTTATGCAGCATGCATGAAACCGGCCTGAACCTTCAAGGTCTCTGTGTTGCGTTTCTACCTGAGCGTGACTTTCCTCTGTGAAGATAGCTGCCAAGACAGAAGTCTGCTTTTCCTCACTAAATGAGAAATCAGCAGGGAAGGCCACAATGACCTGCGCTCGGCACAAGCACAGAGATTAATTCTGGATGTATATCCTAAAGCGCAGGTTTAAAAGTCTTCAGGAACCAGACCCTGTTTTTGTAAAAAAAAAAAAAAAAAAAAGAAAAAAAAAGAGGTCATTACATCCAGCGATTTATTAGCCAGAGAACTGTTTGGTTAACTTAAAGGGTAAAAAAAAAACTACTCAATTAGGCAGGCGTCTGTCTCAAGTAGCCTGACTTTTTAAGGAGGAATATTTCACTATCAAAATGTTCCTGTGGTTAAACAGTAGGAAGGGATTAGAAGAAACCAAAACAACTCTGCATTAAATGAGCCTGGCAATCCTGATGACATTTAATTAGAACCATATTTGGACTTCTCCCATACAGCCACATCAGACATGAAATTTACCAGTGTGTTAAATATTATTTCTTAAGAGAACTAACATGACATGCCAATATTTTTTTTTTAACTCAAGTGTGAGATAAAGTGGTTCATCATGATACGAAGAGAAGTGACCGCACTGAAGTTTTTCATTGGAATTTGGGTTAAAATCAGTGATTTTTTTGCTATCAAATGCTGGGCACCGAGGTTTGTTTGTGCGAGTTGTTTACTCTGCATGCACCGTCCCTGGTGTGAATGCACTGGATTGAGCCTATCTGTCAAGCCTTCTCAGGAGCGATGGTTTATGATATGTGCTGGTCAGATGAAAAATATAAGCGTGACATTTTCCAGACTTTTTACCATCAGCTGACCATAAACTAAATGAGTCGTGTGCTCAAGTGCTTGTGTGAATTAGCTCATTCAAAATGAAACAGAGATGCATTTATCTTAAGCAGATGGTTTATGGTTGATGTAGCAGCTGGCTAAGTTCTTCCATTAAATTATTTTTTCAAAGAATGATTCTCTGAGCTCGGCTTTAGACAGGTTTGCAAATTGTGATACTTTCCATGGCTGCAGCTTAGAGAGCGTTGTTTATTTGGGAGTTAATTTGGCCCGCTTTATTGAGAGGTGCTGTGGCCGGGTTACAGGCAGAAATATTGTCCCACTTGAGTTGGACACAAGCAGTAAATGTAGTAGTTAGCAGGCTGTTTTATCGCACGATCAAACCGTAAATTGTGTTTTTATTCAATCAAGTATAAAAGGGTGATATATATTTTTTTTTTGCTGTTGCAGAACATCATTTATAGGACCGCCTTGTACCTCTTTATGAAAAAGTGATAGCCAGACTGTTTAATCAAGTATTTAGTTTCTTTCCTCCCAAGATTTTTATTCTATGGTTAAGAGTTACACTTATGCATACAACTGGTGTTTTCTTTTTCTTCTTTTTCTTAAAGTAATTCACATCCACACAACATAAAAACTGAAAAACTTGGTTGCAGTTTGTCAGGGTCACCTTGCTGTTTTCCATCATATATATCAGTTATGGCCCATACAGTGATCTGTTTCTCTGAAGGAACCTGAACCACTTTATCTAATATGGGTTGTGGGTAAGCTGGAGCCTATCCCAGCATTTTAACAGGAGAGAGGCAGGGTACACCCTGGACAGGTCACCAGTCCATCGCAGGGCCAACACAGAGACAAACAACCATTCACGCACGCTCACACACTCACTCATTCTTAGGGAGAATTTAGAGTGACCAATTAACCTAACATGCATGACTTTGGACGGTGGGAGGAAGCCGGAGAACCCGGAAAGAACCCACGCATACACAGAACATGCAAACTCCACACAGAAAGGCCACCGCCCCCAGGTTCAAACCCCCCAGCCGAGGCTCTAACCAGCGACCTACTTGGGGTCTTGGGGGAAAAACAAGGTGTTTGAGTTAATTTGACTTGAGTCTGAATACATTTTTTGGCTGTTTGTGCTAAATTGCCACAAAAAAAAAAAAAAAACACAAACCCCAAAAGGAGCTGTCCAAAAGGTTTCACAGACTGTAAACTAAGATAAAAGATCCTGACATGGATCTGTTTGTGTAATATTTATTAGAAACTTTATATCAGCCCATCTAGTTGGAGCTGTTTGTGCTGAATTTCCATGTATTTGAATGTTGTAGCTCTTTAAAAGAGAACCATTATCTGAAACTGCATGGGAATGAAATATTCGTCTACTTTATGCCCCTGAAAGTGAAAATACTCATGTGATGTAGGAATGCCACATGAATAAATAAACACGTTTAGTCTCTGGTTCATTTAATCGAGTAGTTTTTGGAGGTTTTTGATCCTGCAGAGACTCCCAGCAGGATTCACTCTCTGACCAACACCCCTGAAGAATGAAAGACTGATTTAATGTAGACTGGAAAACCAACAGGGGGCGTCTCCTCTCCGCGCCCCCTCCCCTCCTACTGCGTGGAAGAAGGAGGTATTGGGGATCTCCTCCGAGACAACAAACCCACATTCAAAGAAGGGCACACGAATTACATCACGCTGCGCGTGGAGGATAAAACGGAGGTCGCGGCTTACGCTCAGCGCTTTTCCCTGCAAAAGGGACTACTGGAGCATCATGCCGAGCCCCTGCGCACGGAGCATAGGGATACAGCTGATCTTTGCCACGCGTATGATAAGCAGAAATTGGTTCCTCTGATTCTGCTCCGGACGAATCTCTTATCTCTGCTGCGGATTTTTATGATGGGAAAGTGAGTTTTAGGGAAATTTGAGATCCGGCTCAGGCGTAATTGCGCACAAGAAAGTGGCCTCCAGAAGCTCGTGTGTGCGCGCGCTCATCTCACCGTTTGACATGGATCAGTCTCATCAGTGCACAGCCGTCTATCTGCTGATGCTGTCGCTCGGCCTTTTAATAGACAGAGGAATTTGTCAGCACTACTACCTACTACGGCCCATCCCGAGCGACAGCCTGCCACTTGTGGAATTAAAAGAGGATCCGGATCCGGTCTTTGACCCCAAGGAGCGGGACCTTAACGAGACTGAGCTGAAAAGCATCTTGGGAGACTTTGACAGTCGCTTTTTGTCCGTGCTGCCGCCCGTGGAGGACAAATACGCAGGCATCGAGGAATCCGATGACTTTGAGAGCCAAAAGGCGACCGGAATTCTGCCCAAGGAGATCCGAGCGCTGGATTTCGACGTCCAGTTCGGCAAAAAGCACAAGCCCAGCAAGAAACTGAAGCGGCGGTTGCAGCAGTGGCTGTGGGCCTACTCCTTCTGTCCGGTGGCGTACACTTGGACCGACCTGGGGAGCAGATTCTGGCCGCGGTTTGTGCGCGCAGGCAGCTGTCTGAGCAAAAGGTCGTGCTCGGTGCCGGAGGGGATGGTGTGTAAACCCGCGAACTCAACCCACCTGACCATACTGAGATGGAGATGCATACAGAGGAAAGGAGGACTGAAATGCGCCTGGATCCCGGTTCAGTATCCGGTCATCACAGACTGCAAATGCTCCTGCTCAAGTTAAAAGATTATTCTCTAAACTTAAATTATAAGCTCAGTATTTTTATAATTATTTTTCCACGTGCACTACGGAGTGTATGAATGTATTTTCTGTATATGCGTTGCCATGCAGTTTCTTTTTATTGTTTTTTTTTTTTATATAAATGGCTATCTATAAAACTCCTTGTACAAAGTCAGTATTATTGTAACCAGAGTCTACTTTATTTGTGGAGAATATTGGTTATATATTTTGTATTTATGGAGCTGTGGCGCAGAGCCACGTAAGGACTTACTGTTTCCATATCTGGATGAAGCAGATCGACCTCAGAGTTGAACATTAATTATGGATACAGACATGTATCAGTGACTTTTTATCCTGTAAATAAAGGAAATGCATTATTTATTCTTTATATTCGTACAATAAAACAACACTGAAATGATTTAAAATGTTTGTTCTCCTCCCTCTTACTCTGATCAGGAGAGCTGGATAGTTATAAGTCACCTGCCATGCTGCGCGCAGCTCTCGCCCTACACTATTTTACGCATCACCTACTTCTTACAATCAAGCGCTTATGAGCTCCACAATGGTGTCAGGTTTACTCCGTCTTAACGCTGCATGATAACAGAGAGGATTTTTTCCCCTTTTTTTCTTTTTTTGGAAGAAAATGTTTCTTTTGTTTGCGGTCAGTAGGTTTTCTCCTGCTCTCGGTTTAACCAGCTTTATCTTATCAGTGCGAGGCCCTCAACCAGAGCCATCAGAGCCCTTACAAGCTGATAAAGGAGGCAGCAGAGATCCAGTGGTTGGAGGAATCAGCAGGTCACACTTTCATCTGAACAATCCCTCCTCCCCATTTGTAGCCCAGCAGGAGCAGATTTTAAACATTTCCTTACAGTAAATTTATCTTTTTGTTGTTAATAAATCTTAAGAGCAGGACTTGTAGTTTGCTTCTTACAGTCTGAATCACATCTTTTCACTTTAAAAACTTATAATGGCCATTTTCCCCCAGTGAATCTAAATCTTAGGGTGACAAATCATAAACTTAAAAAAAAAAATTCTGCCAGCTTCATGTTGATTTTACATTCAGTTTTTATTAATTTAAGCATCATAATGCCTCATATCTAAAGGAATATTGTAAATATTTTCCAAAAGAAACAAATACAGCCCATATGAGTCTTTAAAGATGTAGAATGTACAATGAAAATTTATTCCCAGTTTTAAGTTTTTGTGAGGTTGCTTCTCTCTAGACAACCCACTCCCCCTCAGTTGTTCCAGAGGCTCAGCTGGGTAGACTGTAGGGCACCAGAGAGCCTGTGTTTTGTTTGAGTTGTGTTTAGTCCGTAATGATGCTTCTTAACCTCAGAGCCAACTCTGCATGCACGCGTGCAGCTGACAGATCCCCGTGCTTGTCACTGGATAGTAACGTAAGACCAACGATCTGAACAGGACGACCTAAACAAACACACCGTACGGCCTTTGAAGTGTGTGCTAGACTGTTCGTGTTTGGTGAGCTTACTGCCAGTAGGGGAGACCGGGGATGGTTGTAACACTTTTTGCTGCAACACCTGTAACTCATTGAATTTTTGAGCTACAGTTCTCAAACTTTGATATGAAATACCCATTTTTCTTCACTACAAATGCACCAATTCAAAAATCTGCAAGAACATTACAGACATCGTATGTTAATGTCAAACACATGGTTGTCCTTTGTTACAACCTACCCCACTACCGGGTATGGTTGTAACACATACTGGGGAGGGTTGTAACAACTGGACAAAAGAAGCCTAAACAGATGCCACAACATATAATATGCTTCAAAAATGGATTTATTGAAAAGAAAAAAAAAGATCCCAAACAAATTCTTTTCTCTTTAACTGACTACAGCTCAAACATTCAATGTTCAATGTTTAACTTGAATTAATGTGACTTTGTGTTTGAATAAGCCTACTTGAACAAACTTTCATAACAGGACTATGGCTGCTTAATGATAACTCTGCACTTGTGTAAAAAGATTCAGGTCTGATATTGTGCTTACATACTTTTTGCATATAAAAAACAAAGAAAAAAGAAAACAGGGCTAGTTTGTACATATTTTGTTTGACTATGTTCTTAATCTTAATCACAATATTGACAAATGAAAGTTGGTAACCCTGGAGTGCAAGCTTGGTGGCCCCATAGACTACATTGGGTACATTTTACCCAAACTTCCTTTGGCCTTGAGCTGCAAGATGGCTCCATGTAGATAATACAAATATTCCCACAAGGTCTCAGAATCTTCAGCATTGCCTTTCAGCGTTTTTCATGTTTTTATTCATGCTTTTTAAAAGAAAAAAAAAAAAGCCGCCACACATCTCTCTTTCTTTTTTCCATTGCCTAGATATGATTTAAAAATAATAAAATAATAAAAAAAAAAACTTAATTTTATGAATGGGATGGTTGTAACACTGTTAACATAAATGTTACAACCCACCCCAACCCTGTCAGCCAATGTTTCGGTAGCTGTGTTAGCATAGTAATTTGAAATTAGCAAGGGGGGACTGCATCACATTTCGCCTAAAAGACAGCTTTTTCATTTACTGTAAGTCATATGGTTTTATTTTAAGTTGCATAAGTACTAAACTAAATTAAGTGTTGGTAAAAAAAATTACTTTCTTATCCCAAAATCAGTTTTTAGTCAATAAAATCAGCATGCATGTGTTTTCAGCCTTGTTCACTGCCATGTGAGATTGAGAAGGAAGTGGGCAAACACTGGAATGATCATCTGACTCCTGTCTCATTCTTGATTGGTGAAAATAGTGGCGTTTCAACTCTCCCCATGTTACAACCATCCCCGGTCTCCCCTACCATAACAACTAATGATCTTTATTCCGGGTTGAAGCCCTCAGGGTCTGATAACTTTTTCATAAATGCTGTTAAACAAAGAGGAGGGGCATCAAAGTTTTATTTTAGATTACATTAAAGCTTACACTATTGTGTTTTGCACACAGAAATCAAATTATTCTCCAATAACCAGGGTCAAAATTCTTACCCCCCTTCGTGCCAACAGTCATCTATAAACCCTTTTTGCTAAATTCTGCAGTTGTTTACTGTAGTTTTCAACAAGTTTACGTATTCTTCTTTGGCAAATCTCTGAAACTTCTCCAGATTTGATAGCCTTCTGGTGTAGACCTTCATCTTAAGTTTACTCCACAGGTTTTCACAGGGAATCAAATCAGGGCTTTGACAACCCAGACCTAGTTTAGCTGCTGACGACTTTAGGTTTCTTTTAAAATCTTCACATATCCTTCTGTTTTTATATTTCCATCAACTTTGATGAGTTTTCCCTACAGCATAATAGTCCCACCACTGTGCTTCACTGTGGAGAGTGTGGTGTTTGGGTTTTACTCCTTCTAGTATTTCTCCAAACATAAGCAATGTTTCTGTGGCCAAAAAGCTCTAGTTTTGTCTCATCTGACTAAGACTATGTCCACATGGTACCGAAGCCGGTTCAGGTGTGAAAACACTGTAAAAACGGTGACGAAAACTAGGAGAAAGGCTTCAACATCGCCCGACACCACTGTAGTACATACTACAAGGCTGTGGGGGGTGCTAAAGAGTAACACTCCAAAGCTAGAGCAAAACAACGCATGGACAGATAAAGGCTCATTGCGTGTCGCAGGAAGTTCACATTGGAAGCAGAGAAGAGAAGATGGCTGAGGATTCACTGCGAAGCAAAAGAGAAACATTTCTTTGGACTAATGAAGAAGTTGAGCTTCTTCTTCAAAAATGCTTGACTACAAAGCATAAAAAAATTTAGAGGAAGGGTGGAGGGAAGGAATCGGCACGTGTTCGTCACATTGATGTCATATCCTCGAGTTGTGCGGCTTCGCTGTCTGTACAGTACAGCAGACGGTAGAGGACTCAAATCTATCCACTTTGGTACCTGGCTTCAGACATGGTCGGTTTCATGGAGGCTAATCCCCGGCTTTGTGGGGATGAAATGGTGGTTTGCTAAAATACTTTCTGGTGTCGTGGGGACAGCCCCTAAAGTTCATGCTTCCAGTATGCACCATCTTTCTCCAGGACGTCCTTTGCATACTTCAGTCTGTTTTGAAGATCTCTTCTGCAACCTTGCAGTCCATTCATGTGCAGAGCTCTGATAATCATCTTTGAGACAATATTCCTGACTTGGCCAAGTCATTCTCTATTGTCTTGACTCTTCTTCTGAGGTCTTTAGACATATCTCTCAGTAGTTCACTTTCCAGGGTCCCTCCCTGCCCCTGCCAGGCTTCTTCTTGATGATCCTTCTCATTCCAGCTCTTGATATTAGAAAACCCTTATCCTGCTTTGTAAGCATCAACAGCTCTTTTTCATTAGTCTCAACTGATTTCTTTTGTTTTTGACCTGATGCTTTCTCAAGTAACAGCTCCAACCCTTACTGAAATTAACCCTCAGGTTTAATTTGATTTTTGAGTTTTGAGCATAACATAGTTAAAGCCCATCATTGCACAACAGTGGCTCAAATAAAGTAAACTCTTAAGGCAGCTAATAATGTTGACACTTATTTGTACTTTTTCTGAATTAGTTCTGTTATTGTGTAAACATAAAAATAATTTGTACTTTCTAAACACTATTAGTATGTTTAGAAATACCTTGTTGAAAATTCCTTGCATGGTTAAATAAGCACCTTTTGAGAAAACCTTTAAATTTTAGAAGGAACCTAATAATTTTGTCCTCAAGTAATATGATTATTATATTCCTTATCACATCTGAGGAACACAAGTCACTTCTTTTTCCTTCCACCTTTTTGTCCCTCAGATTTTCCTGCTGTAAAACAGGCAGAGTGCCGACGCCGGTCAGATGATTTGTGTACGGACTAATATGTGTTGACAGAGCACTCGGTGCCTGCTAATACCAGCTGCAGACCAGAGGATGCAAGGGCTGCTAACGCCTTCTGTCACAGCCTCGTCCACAGATACACCAAAGTCTCACATACCCCAACAATGTCATGCTTTTAGTCACCAGCAATCCATTAACTTAATGATGTCTTCGGGTATATGCATGTTTTTGTTACTGTACTCCCCGTCCCCTCCTCTTTAACCCTAATCAACTTTTTTTTTTCTATTGAGATATTTTGAAACCAAAACCTTGTTACTGATTAAGTTCTCCTACATCCTGATCAAAGCAAACTTCTCCCTGTTATTTCAGCCAACAATATCAAACACAAGTCATTCATTTTTCTCTACAGATGATAAAATTAGTTTTAATAAGTCAAACCAGCTCCTTAATGAACCAAAGGTAGCCTTTGTTGCACCTCAATTATGAGTCTGCAGGCTTGGTTGGTAAAAGTCAGCAAAGAGATGCTTATTCAGTGGAAATTACAAAAAAAAAAATAATACCATACCAATGAGACCATGAAAGGATGTGCTGTAATCATCGGGTTTGAAAGCTTCGTGTATAAATATTCAGCCAGACTCGGAGCGCAGCTCTGTAATAAAATGAGTTTATGCGGCGATGAAAGAGACGGAGAACTCTTTGATCCTGATAATGCAGGTCAGAGAAGGTTTGGTTGGCAACAAGGCACATCTCATTAAAATATATTCATCAAACTAAAAAAGTCAACAGAGTTTAGTCTAGAGATGAATTTTTACACCAAAAAGCTCATTTTAAGGGCCACAGTAGTAAAGTAAAGCTTTAATTTGGGGTTTAAGGGAACATAAACACAAATTTCTGCAATCAAATGTTGAGTTTAAGACGACAGTCAGAGATGAAATGTTTAACATTGACACAATTAAGAAAGTTCAAGCACTCGGCAACTATACAAACAATAAAAATCTACCATAAATCTCTGAGCTAATTCAATGTGGAGTTCATCAGTATTTCCCAACCTGCCAGTGCAAACAAGCCCTCCTTCAGTGACCTAAGCGACTTGTCTGCGTACATCTGTCAGTATGATCAAATCTGAGGAAATCTGAAGAAGTTTCATTCATCGACCGTCCAGATGTCCGGCCACGGCTGGAGCCGAGGCCTCTGGGAAACGGACCTGAATGAAAGCAGGTGTTCTCTGCCAGCAGCTGTTTCTGTTGTTCACACAGCTCAGATATGAACCTGTCGCTCACTTACAGCCTCATTTTGTTTGCCAGGTTCGTATTGTTCAGAGCATGGACAACTTTTATGCTCTTTGCTCCTTTTCTTTTATTCTCCTGTGAATGATGTTTTGTGTTATTGTCTTTGGGAACTTCGCATTTATCTTTTTTTATTCAGGCAGATTATCAGACAAAACTAACAGCTTAGCTATAACGATTTTAATATAATTCTTAATATTTACAATATTGTGTGATACCAGTGATTCCAAAGGCCACCTCCTGTCTTTAACTTATTAGTAGCTTAGTTACAGTCTGGACTCCATCAGGTCACCACAACAATTAATCTGAATTGTGCAATCAAGATGCCACTGACTTTCAGCTTGAATTTCAGAACAAACAGATGCATGTGGTGCCTTTATCTTCACAGGTTAAGGACATTAAATCTGAAAACCCCCTTTATCACTTAAAGTTTGAGGCATTTTTTTGTGGTTGTCTAAGGAAACTGAATTAGTAACATATTGATGCAGATTTGTGAGGATTTTTGGGCACAAGTGGCCTTTATTTTAAAGTAGCTGACAGGAAAAGAGCCAAAAACAGAAGAGCATGATCAGACAGGCAAGATCCAGCCTGTTTCAATTAAGTGCCCATATTTATTTTATTTTATTTTATTTTACTCATTCTTTATATACACATATATAAATTCTTTACATATACACAAAGAAAGAATATCCTTTGAACTTAAGAACCCAAAAAGGCCTAGAAGATTAGGGAAGGTTACAAAACAGAAACGCAACAAAATGGTTTTACAACATTTAGCCTACGAGGATGCTCAGAAAGTAAAGGCAACAAAACCTTTTGATTATTTAAAACCAGAAAGTTTAACTTAGAAAATACAAATCACTGCTAATACTTACAACTGAAAGGCCAGGTTAGATGTGTTAGAAGACATCCAGCAAACTCAGATCAGATATGAAAGCTGAATCTGTACTGGTGTAATAGGAAGAGAAGAATATAGAGATTTAAAGAAAAGCACCCCATCATCTATCAAACACGGTGGAGGCAGTGTGATGGTATGGGCATGGAGAAACAAAACCTGCCTATTATGGCTAAAATTGGAGCATTGTTTACTCCAAATGTTTGCATTTGTGATAAAAATGGGAAGCTTGGCAGGATGAATTCTAGCTTTTCACCTACTGAAGACAAAACCTTGTGGCACTAAGACACAAAAAGGCAGCAGCAATCAGTGAAGCATCTCAAAGAAGAAACTCAGACTAGTGACATCGAGAGGCTAAAGACATAATTTCTAAGTGTGATATGTTTTTTTTCTTGATTTATTTTTTAATCCCTGTCCAGCACTTTGAACAACCATGGTTGTAGTAAAGCATTTCATAAATAAAATTTGATTAACTGACATCAGCCTCTTATAATCTGCAATTGATTTAAATACAAGTAAAAGAAAAACCTTGTACTTGTGTTCATCAAGGGGATTTTTCAGCTTATGCACCATTGTACAGATGGAAAATTACAAAGTTGATTGTGCAAAACAGACATTGGGAAATGGCAAGTTTCAGCACTTGGCAGGTGAATTGAATTATTTTAATAATTGCACAATGGAGTTCATACCTTCACCAAAGCTGTGGGATCATCCTGTAATTAGAGGTTATCTCTTCGTTATTCAAGTGGATGCTTCTTTGGAGCGTCCTCCTACATCATTCCTCTGTCAGAACTGAGGCTTTTGCATGTGGATTTTTAAACTTGGGCCTGAAGGAATTCCTTTAATTTCAGGATCTGGCATAAAAACTTATTGCTTGCCTCTCAGATTTTGGTATAAACAAAATTTTATGGATTGTTTATGGTATCAAATAACCATGACTAAGGAGATTTCAGCCAGTATATTTATGCTTTGTTTGGTTCCACTTTATTTTTTTGTTATTTTAGAATATGAATTATTGTTAATTTTGTCATTTGTTTGGTAGAAGATGCTGTTCGGCATGCTACTAAGTGGGATGCGCTCTTTTGAAATCTCCTCGCTGCTGCTGCTGCTCCCTGTCCTGGTCATGATGTCCAGACTCAGATGCATGGCAAGTTTGATGTGGATTTCTTTTTCCCAGCATTTTTGCTTGCTGTAAAATATCACTGAGCTTGGTTTTTGATGATTTGTGTGTGTGTGTTGGGGGGTGATCCTCTGTTTGATGTCCAGAGCTCATTAATCGAACCCTCATCTGGTATGCAAGGTCAGGCTTCACTTTGATCTGCACGGGGGCAGCTCTGCCAAGCTGGGAGAGTTGAGAGGGCACCGTTTATTTGCAAATAATCAGGAACCGTAGCAACCCTGACACATTTTGGCTTTAGTCCATCGACCACTGTGAAGATGAGGTCTGGTTTGTTAAAGGGGCCTCTTTGCCTTCCTGCAGCCAAAAGTGCACACATGAACGTTTTCTAAGAAGCAGAATTAAATGCAAATAATACTCCAAACATGCAAGGTAATTCTAGGAATGTGTGAAACGTCCATGTTTTGAGCTCGAAAACGCAGCGATAACAAAAAATGTTTAAACCAAATTTTTGCTTGTATGAACTTAGTACTGCTCTGTTTCTCTGTAAAGATCACTGTGTTTCTTTGTGGTGAAAAAAACCAAGTTTCTCACCCCTGAGCTGCATTACATTTAAAATAAACAGCAATTAATTAGTTTATTATGACGCGTGAGGGCTCAAATCCTTCTTCATCTTTGGATAAAGATCCTTTAGAAACAGAGAGGAATGGATGGACATGGTGTATTTGTCATGTTAAATAAAGAAACAACAGCCCTTATTTTGTACCCAGCACAGGAATTCCCTGCAAATTAACTCTTGAGTGTCGCATGTAAATATGAAGCTTTGGATCTCAGCAGGCCGGCGCTCGCTCACTCAGGGATCCTTGGCCTTTGTTCTCATTGAGCTTTGGCCAGCCACCACGCTGCCTAAGCTGGCAGCATCCAGCTATAATTTTCTCACAATGACTGGCGTGCCAGCCATCCATCACTCCTCTCCTGTGTCTCCAAACTTTCTTCTGTCCACCCATCTCTGTAAACCAAAGGCGCATTCAGGTTTATTCACATCTGAGTGCATGCCAGTTCTTTCCCATACACAGGAAATCGCTTGCTTCACTCTTGGTTTCGATCAGATGGGAAGTATCTAAAACGATCATTGCAGGAGGTTTGTGAGGTTTAAAGATTAATTGTATTTAAAAGACAAGATTGTGCAAAAATCTTAAGCCGCCTCTTATTTCATTAAATATTTAAAGGAAACCACTTCCTCTTTTATCCTCCACTTATAATATTTCTTTGGGAATCACCTTGTTGCTGTTTTACATTAAACTGTGTTATGTTTGATGTTTTTCACAGATGCAACTTAAAAAATGGGAACAAATGATGTGACAGGCCATACACTACAATACATTTAAATCTGGGGCAAATATTGTTATGCAATTAAAATGCGATAAATCAAGATTAATTAATTACAAAGCCTCTATCTAATTAAATTAATTTATTTTTAAATTGAGTCCCATAAAATGAATTTTTATTCATGAACATTAAGTCAGTGAAGGGTTATTTTAGCAACCCAATAACAGTCGATACATTTGTGGTTTGGAGGGCTGTAAACCTAAGAATGGGAGGTCTGGGGTAACATCTACCCTTAAGGCCCATTTATGCTGGACTCAGAAGACCGATATACAGTCTTCTGCATCGGTTACGCGCATAATTTAGTCAGCTTTTAGGGAGCTTCGCTATCCGTCGCTTGATGCAGAAGATAGAGCAATACCGCCAGAAAATGCAGGGACACTGCTGAGCAGAATAGCTAGCATATGATCAGTGAAAGAAACAAACCAAAGAAGAAGAAGATCAGGAAGGAAACAAAACAGCAAAGGAAGACGAGGACAATGACTATAAAAATTGCGTGAACTTCTGAAGAAAGGATATGCTAGTGTTTTAGGGCATGTTGACCAGTAGAAAACTACTTCATACCGGTCCATTACCCCGCTGCTAAACAGTGTCAACAAATATTAAGTTAAGGGTACCATCATTTTTGTCCAGGCCTGTTTCAAGAGTTTTTTTTTTTTTTTTTTTTTTGATAATTCTGTTGAAGCATGGTTGAAAAGCAATGTCTGACTTTCATTGGTTAAATTTCATAGAAATTTTATTTATTATTCCTTTGGTCAGATTCAAGTTATTTCTGTGACCACTGTGAGTTTTTCTTTTATTAAAGGCTGAAAAATTAGGATTTTTTCCTTAAAAATAATGTAAAATGTTCTCATTTGCTGCGAGGAATAAAAGGTAGCTCCCCTATAAACAATCTGTCTTCTACATCAAGAATGTCTTTGTCAAGTTTTTCTCCTTCAAAATACGAGTTCTGTGCCAGAATAACTTGGGTGCACTGTGTTTCTCTTTCCAACTTCCTGGTTCCTTAACCAATCAGATGTGACTCCCCACGGTTGCCTAACAACAACAAAGCAGCGTTTGGTATTTTATGTTGGCTAAAGAGCAGCAGCGTGCAGGTATGGAAGCTAGTAAAAGAAACGGAACAGAAATAGTTTCAGAAAAACCTAAAAAGCCTCGGCATCCTACTAAAAAAAGCAAAAAACGGAATAAAAAGAGGATCAATATTAGAGAATCTTTTGAAAGGTGGATAAGTCTGAGCTAGCAAAGTTTCTCCTCGACAGCGCCGGAATTTTGCTTAAATTAACCAAAGATTTACAAAGATTTTAGTCTAATTTATTTCTTGGCACTCATTAAATGTATTTGTGTGACTGTATGGATGTATTAGTGGAGTAAACTGGTGGCCTGTTAGTTTACAACAGCAAATGTAATGATGTTTGGGCCAAGTGAATACTGTGTTTGTCCTTATAAACTTATGAAATTACTAACAAATTAATTAATTAGGTGAGACTAAGGGAAAACTGCCGCTGCGTGGCATTTGTTGATTAATGCAGCGTTTTACACTCTATTTTATGCTAACGTAAATTAGTGCCTGAAATTAGCACTAGCATTGCAAAGCATAGCAACTTACTGTGTGTGTGATTCATCTTCGCTCCTCATCATGATGTTTGCTGGCGCTATGTTCACCGTCCTTCATAGACTGTATAAAAGAACCGTCCTCTCACAAACCGGCAACCTATGCGAAACTTTCCGTGTTTTTCTTTTTCAACTGCAGTTCTGATTTGAAACACTAGGTGTCAATGCTACTTATTTTGCCTTTACCGAAGGGTACCAATAATTTTGTCCACGTCTGTATATCTTTTTTTTTTTTTTAATCTACTATTTATTCATTGTTCAAAGAGAGGTCTATCCATCAGAGCCATCTTTTATCCCCTCATGGGGTGTTTTGCTTATGGTACTGTTGTCAGGAAAACTCAGAGAGCAATTTGTAACTTATATAGGGTGCTACAGCAAAATACACTGCTTGGCCAAAAAGAATAAATAAATGAAAATAAGATTTTTTTTTTTTAAACATATTCTAGATGTAAAATATTGATCATCTGAACCTGTCCTTTGCAAATGCAAGTGTTTATGCTCTGCTTTGCAGGATTGTCTTATATCACACTGCAGATGTCTAGCAGTCGTAAGTCATGATGTTCTTTGGAGGAAAATGGGGCCTAGGTTGGAAAAATCCCAGAATATTCCTTTTATAATTTGGCTGTTTGCATGCATTGTGCTGCAGGGTCTACCTCTGAAAACTTACTTCACTGAAAACTTACTTAGTTACAGCTGCAACAAATACTGAAGACAAAAGTCAAAGGTCAAGTGTTCTTAAGTTGAACATAAACTTCAACAGAACCAAGGTTGCATCTCCCACTCAGTCTGACATAATCCACATCATCAGGAGTATAAAAGGTTATCAGGAGCAAAGCCCTCCAGCATCGGAGACAGAGACAAAACCTCACCTGGCGTCTCCATCCTGTTGACAGAGCCCCGTCATTAACACTCCTGTGGGTTCCTGATATAATTGCAATCTGTCAAGTTTCTGTGCAAACAAGTCAAGCACTGTGTTGTTCATGAGAAAACATTACTAAAGGCGTAATTCCAGTTATTTAAAAAGAATCTAGAAGGAAAGGTTATTATTTAATATGCCAAGTGGGAAAGGTTTGGTTTAAAACCTTTGTAAAATTGGAGCTTGCAGCTCCTGAAACCACAACTGTTTGTAGTTAGTTTACATTTCTGTTTGTGTTCAGTTTAAATATGGAGCATGTTAATTAGGAAAGATTAGGTGTTCATTTTTCCTCTCTGGAATCCTAAGACACAATTTTTGATTAAGGGCATTGTAGTCCAACCAAAAATGCAATGCTGTTCATTTAAAACAACATAAAGATATATAATTGTTATTATGCTCATTATTCATAGTCTGATAATCCCTTTCAAGCTTTTCCTGCTGAGCAAAACAAACAACTGTTGCTCAACGAGAGAGAGCAGAAGAAAGCTTATAAAAGAGAGGAACAAGGGAAGTTTGGGCAGCGGAGAATGGAAGATTTATCACCCTGCCATGGAGTGGAAAGAAGTGCTGCAAGTCTGGAAAGTGGGTTTCCACTTCAGCCTAATTCAGTGTGAAGTGTTTAAGACACACAAGTTTTGGGAGATAAATGGGAAAGCCAGGGTTTTTCCACAGGACTGACACCTCTCCATATTCTGATATATAATCAACTCCCTCAGGAGGAATTTGCCACAGTTTACTACAAGTTGTTGATCCAGTGCTTGTCTTGTTTTTGGGGTTAGACCCCCAGCTAAATGTCTGCGTTTATTTTTAGTTGGGGAGAAATATGTCTGCAGGGCATGTTCAGAAACTTTCAATGAAGGAATATTAATGACAGCTGCCGTGTTCTGAACGGTGTGAAGCTGCAGATGTGCCATCTAGTGGTGCAGATGTTGGCAGACGTTTGTCACAGCTGCACTTCATGTGTCTCAGTTGGGATGCACACAGCAGCAGAGCTTGGCGGGTCGAGCGGGACTAATATTAGGAGTAATATTATTATTAGTTTTTATCTGGTATCTTTAATCTAAGGGTTTTTTTTCTTTTCTTCTTTTTTTTTTTTTTTTTTTTTTTTTTGGTGCATCAAATGGGATGCTATAGAAAAATATTTGGATAAAAATAGACAGCTGCAATCTATTCTTAAATCAGCATCTCTGATTATTGCTACCAGAAATTAAATTCCTAGACAAGCACATCTTATTCTGCTATATGAGGTAAAACGAAGCTACAGAGGTAGAGGTCAAAAACGAAAACCTCTCTCAAGACCCGTTGGCTGATATCATGTAACTTCTAAACACAATAGCACACTGAGACTGGGGTTCATTAATAAAGCCACACACAAGGGTATCCTAGAAAAAAAATCTTCTTTACACTAAGATAGTGGTGCATCTAGAAAATTTTGCACAGGGTGGTAAAGGAGAAGCAAAAGAATGAGGCAGGGTGCCATTAGCTATGTTTACATGACGCATATTTGATCCAATAATACATCCAATCAGAATATAAATGACTCATGTAAATACCTCAGGTAATCTGATCGGCCTTTGTCAAAATGAATTTCAATCCAATCAAGAGGGGTGGTTTAAACCTTTCCCCCATCTGATCCCTCACACTGACATATTTCCCCCGTCTTAATTTCTTTATGTGCTGGTCTGTCAGTGGTTTTCTTTAACCCTTACCCTCCTGGTCTCTATACCTTTCTTTTTTCATCATTTGTCTCCTTTTTTTTTTTTGCTGCTTAATCCCAACTTTCCCCCCCAAAAAGCTGGAATTGTTTACATTGTTAAGTATCCTATAACAATATGAAACCAGGAATTAATAATAAAATGCACAGAGATCACCAACAGTTATATTTAGACTGCTCATTCTTATAGAAGCCGGTTTATTTTCTCAATCCGACAGTAAAAATGTGATGTGACTTAACTGATGAGCCTTGTTGCTTTGATATTGATCACCTTAAACTGTCACTGAAAATTAAGCTCCTGAAGCTGAGACTCTTCATTTTTTCATGTTTGATGAGTCCCCCCTTGCCACCCTCTACATCCACCCCTGTTCTCAGACTATTCCCAACTCAGAGGATTAGTATTTCCAGCCAGACATTGTTCCATGCTATACAGTCAGGTTAATCAAGGGTTACAAATCAGGGTTATTCCAACGAATAATTTCTATGTTCTTTAATCAGAACATTTTGTTTTGTACACATTTGTACACACACTGCTTCATTCTCGTATTTTAATACCAACATTTTTATTTTTGATACAATACCAATATTTTATAGTACTTTCGACCAATATTGATATTGATATTTTTCGCCACTCTTGGCTCTAGTTATACAGGGACCAGACAGCTTTTACAAGGGGGTTCAGTACTCCAGACCCCTGGAGCTCCCCCCATGGGAGTCCCAGGGGACCGTACTTCTACCTATAAAAGATAAAACCTAAAAAACTGATCATTTTGCAGCAGTCTAATTTTTTTCTAGAGCTGAATTTATTTTAGGAGAATTTCTTTGCTTTGCACAAGCTGGCATGTTCAGTGAAAGCTGGATAACTAAATGACTTTGGCACTTTAATGGCTGTTTTATTACCTTAACATGTTAACTTAAAACCCTGCTTGGCATCTGAGAAGAAAGCGAGGAGCTGCGTGAAGATGATTACTTCACAATTATATCAGCCACTTTGTGCAACTCCTCACTGCCCAGCTGTCTGCCGCCTGCTGCCAAGAAATGGATTACTTTCACTCCTCCTCTAATAAGACCATTAGACCAACAGCAGGAGCCGGGACGAATGAATTGATGCTGCAGACAGGGAGGACGGAAATAGATGGATATTGCCAGGATGCAGCATGGCTCTTCAGCCACTCATGGCTGGAAAACTGTTAAAAACGAGGGGGAGATTCTCATTATCTCTAAGCAGCCAGCTGACACTTAGCACCATCAAAACCTGTCAGATGTTCTCACACAGGACACGGCAACGTCAAACAGAGAGTGTTTTTCTGTAGCAGGAGGGCAGAGGTACAATCCCCGGCAGTAATAAAACTCAGTCAGACCGTGTTGGTCCTGTAAACGTAATCTGCAATGTGTTAATTACAACCTGGCGCCTCTGTGAAGCCGTGTGTGCTGGAAGTCAGCAGCGTCGTCAGCAGTGTCCTGATCTCCTTCCTGAACAACACAGCTCAAGCCATGGCGACAGCCTTGGAAACGAGATTTTCTCTCTGTTGGGGATCCTGTTTGAATTGGGCTGCTTTAAACAAATTAAGAGCCAGTCAGATGCTGTTTGTGTGACCCCTCTCTCTCTGGGTGCAACCACAGATCCTGTGTTGTTTACTGTCATTCATGTTGAGGGTTTGTGTGTTTATCACACACACACCTCCTCACAGATGGCCATCAATGAAAAAGCTCCTCAGAAACGGATTGTTTCATCAATAAGTTAATATGTGTGCGCAGATTTGAAACCAAGGTTTTTGTTTTCAACTACATCTCCTTGCTGACTTGTTGGTGATTTTATGGATAAAATTTGAAAGGTTTTTGAGTCTGTTTTCAGAAAACTCAGCCTTCCTACGTCCGGCTCTCACTGTAGCCCCCAGAGGACTCGATTCAGCCAATGAGCCCCTCTCCCAGATTGTGTTATTTTGTTATTGTGTAATGGTCTCCAAAGGTTTGATGGATGGCTCCTCCACAGGTCTCCCCGAGGAGCAAAAACCCCTATCTAGACATTAATCTACTGCTGTGAGACAGACACGCTTGTTTAGCTAGCACAAAGCCCAGTAAGCTGTTGTCTCTGAGAAAAAGCTGGCCGTCTCCAGAGCCACTGGAGGCAGCGATGGCTGGAGCCAGAGTAATGACCTGTGAAATTCAGCGATAGAGTTGTCCTGTTGCACACAGGTCCGCCGGCTCCGGGCCCTGTTTGCAGCCTGCTGCTGATTTATCAGAGCGCCTCTCCTGGTGCCACTGACTTTATGCGAGTTTTATGTGAGTTAACTGAAGGACCCCAGATTGGGCGGTCGGGGGGGCAGTGAAGCTTTTGTGAAAGCTGAAACTTGTCTGCCATTTAACTTGTAAGAGTTGCAATAAGATTAGCCAGTTATTTGTTAAAATCTGAGTTGTTACTGAATCATTTTGCCAAACTGTCAATGTGTGAGTCACAATCTATCTCACTTTTCCCTGTAGAGTATCACAGCATTGGCTTCAAATATTTACTCTGCTTTGTTTCGTGAAATAGTCAATATTTTCTCTCCAGCTCAATGAGATCAGGATGTGAGGCTCAAAGCTGAGGGGAGGTGCCTTTGACGGTGGTAAGGAAAGTAGCTGTGTCTTCCCCGGGGCAGATTATACAAGGATCAGAAGGGCAAACTTCCCGCTGGCCCCTTGAGTCTGCTAGATACACTTTGACTTTGTTACTGCAGTTTCACAGCAGAGGGAGATTCCTTCTTATTCCTGCCCTGTGGGTGTCAAAAGAATCTCCTCGGTGGGACAGAGTTTGGGTTTCATGCCAAAAACTGCTTAGTTCAATAACTCCTCCTAGTCTTACTACTGTTTAGAAGAAGATTTTACAGAATTGTGTAAATTTTTTCACTTCAGAGCCCCGAACTTGACACTTTCAGAAATGTTAAGCTTGTTTTTCACTTAAATATCTGCTGATTTTTCCACGTTTATTACGAGTGCTTCTACATTCAGACAAATATGCCACTTATGTTTCTTTAAAATCAACTCATCTGCACGTTAAAGTTGCAAGTTTTTCTGATCATGCATGCAAAGTTGTGTGTAAATCATTATTTTTTTTAACAGCAGAGTATTCAAATGATCAAATCCATCCATAATGTGATTCCATCTAAAGTGACTTATACACTCAAGTGTAAAGAATACCTGATCATATGTGGCGGCATGGCTCAGTGAGTAGTGGTCATCCTGTAGCCCAAGGGTTACCGGTTCGATCCCGGCCCGGTCGAGCTCATGTCGAGGTGTCCCTGAGCAAGACACCGAACCCCTAATTACTCCTGATGGTTGTGGTTAGTGCCCAGCATGGCAGCTTCCGCCATCAGTGTGTGAATGTGATGTAAAGTGCTTTGGATGAAAGCGCTATATAAATACAGACTATTTATCAACTTAAAGGACAGACTGTAAGGAGTCAAGAGGTGATTCTTATAGAAAGAAAGGGATGCCACTTGTTCTGATGGTGGGTCTGGACATAGACTTTCTTGTAAGTAGGGATGGCAGCTTTTCCTTTAAGGAAGACGGTAACCAAGAAGTCTAAATTCAGTCATCCTTTAGTAGCCAGTGGAGGTTAGTGGAGTGATGAAATAACTCTATTTTTGATCAAGAGTTCAACTGTTTATGCTGGAAGACCTGCTAGAAGAACATTGCAGTAGTCGAGATGAAAAGTTTACATTTACTTTACAAAGAAGAACACATGAAATTTTCTCATGCTGTAAAGTGCAAAAGTGAGACGGGTCAACGTGGCCAGATCAGTCAAACCTTTGAAGTCACTCGGGATAAAACATTATCAAGGTTTCAAAAAGCAGGATAAGATTTTTACAGGAACTGCAGCTCGTGTTTGCTGAAATTTGTTAAGTAGCAGTAAATCTCATTCACCTTCATTCAGTGTTCTACCCTGACCATAGATGTGCTGTCATCTCTAAACCTGCACAGATAATGTGGACAAATTGGACCATGTTTGCAGATTCATTGACAGGAGAAAAATAAAAGGATACATTTGTAATTAATTCTGATTATTCATAATATCTGAGAATTTAAACCTTTTTACATTTTTCCAAATTATAAATTATAATTATTATTTTATTACCAGTAGAGTCACTCAGATGTAAAGATGGACAGATGTTCGCCAATCTGGGACAAACTGGGTCTATAAATTGTAGAACAAATTTAGAAAAATCCTTAAGGTAAAATTGTGAAGGTTTTTAGGATCCCACCATCATCAGTGTATAATTTCAATAGATCCAGGACTGTTGAACAGCTAGAATCCTGCATCAGACCAGAAGTGGGACGGCATTCATCTTCTAAAACTCCTGCAACTGGTCTCCTCACTTCCCAGATGTTTAGACAGTTGTTAAAAGAAGAGGGGATGCTACATAATTTTAAACATCACCCTGGAACCACTTTATTAGACATTTAGACCCATAAGTATCTGATGTAGATTAAACTAATAAGATGTCCTCTAGTTCTAAATACCATAAAACCTCATTCAGTATGAGGCAACTGTGCAACCACTTTATGTAAATGTTGGTGGCGTTGATGTCTAAGAGCATTTTGCATTCTACTTCAAGAATAAAACTGCAAATAATTTGCTCTTTATAGCCTACATGTGCAAAAATTCTTCTTTATATATTTATTTTTTACAGAAAAAGTGTCCAATTATAAGTTTAAAGGAATTCTTCCAGGACAGTAAGACTCACATTAGCCGAGTTATAACCGAAAAAGTGTACATGGAGCCTGGATGACATCAGATACCAAATCAATAGGACCTCTCTCTGCATGCTTGCCCTACAGGTGCCTGTGAATATGGAGCGAAGGAGGCGGAGTTCATCTGTTGTAATAAAAGAAAACTGGGAGGAAAATGTGACAGATGTGGCGGCCTGTGCCAATGAGAAAAGCGAGAGTGGGACTGTCAGACATGTCGACTCCGGCAGTGTGATGGATGGAGAGTGAGGTAAGACAGATGACATCGTCTGTCTGAGGCCGTGTTGTCATAGTGGAGGATTGCCGCTTGTCTTAACCTCTCAATATCAGAGAGCAAACTGGAGTTTGTTTACACTGCTCCAGTGGAGTGATTTAGAAGGAGGGGTAAGGGAGACGTGGGTGTAGGTATGTTCGCTAGAGGGTCAGATCAGGTTTCTAAACATTCCCTTTGAAATCAAATAGCAACCATTCCAAGGGTTTTAAACCCAACCATCTCTGTTTGGTTATAATACTTACAATAGAGAAGAGTCCACACAGAGAATTAAATATCAATATCGGTGTTGGCCTACAAGTTTACTCATTTTAATCAGTATTTTAGGATTCTGGTTGATGGTATTGATTCTAGTTTAGTACAAAGTCCTCCAGGAGCAAAAAGAATGTATTCTATTCATTCTACTGTGTATTTATGCTTTTAAAATTATAGCATGCAAATATAGTGTTTTCTGCAAATTAAAAGGCAAGGAAATGAAATTATTTAGTCGCATCTTCTGCAACCAAATGCATCGAGGAAAAATCTTTCTTCTAGCTTTTAAACAGAGGCCAGAGTGAAGCAGAGAGCTGATTGATTTATAGCAACTTGTGTTGCTAAAACAATAAGCCGTCCTGGGGAAAAACACAAAAACATCCCTGGAGATGAACTTGCTGAACACCCTGCAAAACAACATGGTTTGGGATGTGTGTTATTATGATGGAAGATGGATTAGAGTCTGGCTTATATAGCCAGGAGTCAGGTGTGGGGAAAGAGAGGGGGGGTGATGAGGATTGGTGTTGGTGCATCGGTGCTGGGGGTGAGGTAGGGGTTTAGGCTCGTTTCCAAGCTCGGAGCTGGGCTGCCGAGTGTAGGTGTGTGTGTTGGGTTGGGGGTGTGAGGTTGGGATTACACTGTCACACTGTTCATACTGTTTATGCATACCAGGCCACTGTGAGTGCCTCTTTGTCGCATAAGTGTTTACTTGAATTTATTTTGGGAGAATTCCACATGACTGGGACAGGGATCTCTATAAATTATGGAATAGAGCGCTTTGTGTAATGATAACTTCTGTCAGTTAGTCAGGCTGTGTGACAGTGTTTTTAAGAGTGTGTAAATACAGTTGGTGGTGAAAGAGGGAGAGGGGTGTGTGTGTTGAAAGGTGCTGCAGACTTTCCTCTTGAACATAATAATAACAATACTTTTAAAAGAGCAACTTTGTTCTCTCTGCAACATACAGTATTTAATACTTATTAATTAATGTATTGCACTATCTTAAGAAATAAATCAGTTCAGTACTCAGTGTTTTTTAAAGGGTCTACCAGAAGAGGTTCACATGCTTTAATGTAGAAAAAAAATGTGTGCTGCTATCAAAACTCTACAATTCAACCATACCTCTGAATCAAAATCTGATTTAAAAAAAAGGAAGAATCTTGTCTTGATGTTTTCATGATGTGCAGCATCTCCTCTTCATTCAACAACTGTCTGTAAACATCTGGGAAGTTGCTGGAGTTTTAGGAAAGGAGGAATGTTGTCCCATTCTGGTTTGATGTGACCTGAACTCTTCTCCTGTGAAGCCATGCTGTTGTGATGGCTACAGTATGTGGTTTAGCATTGTCTTATTGAAATCTGCAAGGCCTTCCCTGAAAGAAACGTCGTCTGGATGGGAGCAGATGTTGCTCTAAAACCTCTGTGTACTTTTCAGCATTGATGAAGCTTTACAGATGTGGAAGCTGCTCACACCATAGGCACCAATGCAACCCCTTACCATCAAAGTTACAGGCTTTTCACCCGTCTACTGATAACAAGCTGGTGCTCCCTCCTCTTCAGCCTGCAGGACACGCCATCCATGCTTTCCAGGGGGAAAAAAATCCCATTTTCATCCATCTGATCACAGAAAATTTTTCTACTTTGCCTCAGATTTTTTTTTTTATTTGGTCAGTGCTACATTGAGTGAGTAAGAAGGGCTTGACAAGATGATGGTGAATACTCAGGAAATGCTAGCTATTAGCTAGCTGTATTCATGTTTCTCTTAAGCACAACAATCCTTGAAACAGTAACTTGAAGTCCTCGTTTATCTTTTATTTAAATAAATTTTTTATATTTATTTAAATATATTTCATAATTTTAATGTATTTTATCAGTACAGTTTTGACATGGCTCAGCTTGCTCCATATAGGTTACTTTGGCTTACACTCAAGCTCTCATTTTAGACTCTCATCACTTTTTTCTCCTCCATTATGGTTACAGGTCATGCCTAATACATACTGGTCAAGATGGCAGCTCAGAATCAGGAATACATAAAAAGAGATTTCTGCCAGCTGGGTGCATTAGAGCTATTATGTGAAACTGGTTTAACTGACTGTTTTGTATTCTGGCTTATAAATGGGCCATTTTGTTGGTACTGAGAGAATATTCTAAAGACTTATAGCCAATCAAAACCTGAGTTATTCAGCTGATGCTACCGTCAGCCCAGATGTTGTACTGTTTAAATGGATGCTAAAAGTTTTTGGTTGGAGATATAAGGCACTATGTAGCCGAAACCTGTACCCACATGATCGAACACTGAGTGGCTGAAATGTAAGTGGCCATGAAGTTAAAGAGTGGGCTTGTTGGAGGTAGTTATAAAGTCTTGAGATCATCAGACGAGCTTGCAGAGGAAACAAAAATTCATTTATTCTTACACACATTCTTATATTAGAGAAATGATGGGTGTAGGAAACTCACAGTACAAGTGTGAGTGTGTACACAGTAATGTTAAAGGATCATTGCTTGAAACTGTATGGTGAACATATAAGGTTTTATCACTTTTAATGTAATTTTCACTGGTTTCAATCTAATGTGTGAATAAAACAAGAGAAATTATTACAGCTCATCACGAAGTAAGGCACACATCTCTACCTACAAGTGCAACAGCACCATCTAGTGGCTCTTTTAGTAGTTATCTGTGACTTCAAGTAAGGTTTGTCACTGGTGAGAGGACCATCAACCAAGATGTTGTTTTATCCCCCTAGATAAATGGGTGTGATGTAGCAGGGGTGTAATCAAGGTTCAAATTATGCTGCTTTGGAGCAAATAACAGATAAAATCTATTCTGTACTTCTAGATAATGTTTTATCTCTTATTAACACTGTCAATCATTTACTAAATTTTAATTACTTTTTTATGGCTCATCTTGCACAATGTAAACATGCTAAAAGTAGAGCTACAACTTTCTGTGCTTCAGTGTTAGTTGATATTTAACTGATTGGTGGGTCTATAAAATTGCAAAAAAAAAAAGACTTAAAAATGATGAGAACATTGTGGTGTGTTTATCCTGCTCATTATGACCAGGAAGCTGAACAAAAAGTAGAGTTTGGATTAATTTCTGATAAATGCAGCAATAAAAAGCAACATAATAAAAAGACAAAGAAATGTGATTGACAAGAGCTGTGACATTGTTTACACAGTTAATAGATATTATCATCCACTTTGATATCTGAATGTTTTTATATAATCAAAGTTTCTAAAGAAGAACAAGAACGCTGGTCACAATTATTGGACACTATCTATTCTCCTCAAGCAAAATAATAATAAAACCAAAAGCATAACTATGCTGAAGTGTTCGCCTGACCTAGATTAATAAGTAAATGATGGTTTTACTTAATAAAACATTTATTGTGCTGCCTGGACATGGTACTAAGAAGTAGGGCTGGGCGAAATCTTATATCTCAATATTTTTTTACCTGAATCACTATATACGATGTATATCTCAAAATATTTTTTTTATCAAGTAACCAAAAAGACATTTCTAATTTACAGCCTTCAGCGCCAAATATACTTTTATTAAGGATCAGCAGCACATGTGCATTAAAAAAGCTGACTGAAATTATAGTACCTTTATATTAAATTAAATGCTCCTAAAACAAAATAAATGAAAAATACTTTTCAATGACCATAACAAAAATACAGCTGTGTAATATGCAAAAGAAAAGATGCTTTTAACTCAAAACAAGCTATCTCGGTATAAACGACATTCCTTCCTGCTATACTGCGTCTGATAAAGTCTTGATTTATTTGAAAATCTCGATATATTGCCCAGCCCTACTAAGAAGAAACTTGGTGAGAAAAGACATTTGGAGCAAACCTGAACGTAAAGGTCAACGGAAACTTCACCGTTTGAAGGCACAAAAAGGTGTTGCCTAAAAATAGATTTTTTTATATATATTTTCTTAATCTTAATAGAAAAAGTTTCAGTCTTTTTAGAATCATGTTTACAGAGGAAAGCAAATAAGCTCTATGGGAATGCAATAGTTTGTTTAGAGGCAACTAAACGATGCACATAATGAGTAAAAAGCATGACAGTAACACATGGTGATGGCTGCATCATGCTGTGGAGTTTGGCTGTTTCTGGAACTGAATGTGCTTAAATGATCAATCATCAAGCGTGAAATGTGTTGCGTAGTATCAGTAAAACAGATCTGAGGCAGTCTTGAATCTTAAAAAAAAAAACTTGTATGTATATTGCTGTTCAGGGTTGCCTTTAATGAAGTTTAAAATCTAGGACTTATAAATATTGAGGAAAAGCGATAAATCATCAGTAAAGCACATGGCTGGCATGTTAAGGCAAATTAAAAGAAATTAAAGAAAAAATCTGACATGTATTTATACTATTTATTAGTAAATATGACAAATGGCACAATCCAAGGATTAATGACACTGTCCTAAAGGCTTTGAATTCAAAATAAATAGCTTGCAAAGAGAACAACATCCCATTGAGATGGTTAGTAAACCTAAAGAAAACCACAGCTGGTAACAAGTTTATGCAGAGACCTTTTACATGAATACAAAAAAGGAGATATCATAAAAGATAACATAACACGCTGACATTACACCGTAAGACCGCATTACCATACCCTGTACATGGTGCAGTAAAGATATCCTGATAAGCCCACACTAACCTTATTGCTACTGCCTGCAGGTGCATTTCTTTGAAAGTCAACTGTGCATTACAGAAGACACCAAACACAGTTTTCACCAGAAACACACAACTTGGTCCTGCAGTGAAACAGACTTCAATAACTTGGATCTTAACCAGATTTCCATCATAGATTCAGGTGTTGCATACACTCGCAGTTTCCACCCTCCCATTTCAAAGAGCAGAGACAAAGTACATAAAAAGGTACAATCTCCATGCTCTGCAACGGGGGTAACTTTTATTCAGTGGCCTGAAATTCTAGCTATCTTTGGGGTAATGCCTTTGTGTTTAGTCTCTGAGAAAGAAAGGCACAGCCTGCAGAGCAGGATTAGACAGAAGAGTTCAGTCGAAGTGCTTTGTTGCTGAACTTGTCTCAGGGGAACAGAAAGTAGCGCGTATTGTTGCAGTTTCTTTTTCGTTACATCAGATAAAGACCTTCCCGCCCCCCTAAGGCAGGGCAGAGCCTGCAGCTCCGGAACTCTTACATGAGGGTGGAATCAAACATCCGCAGATTCAAGTTACCAAAAACCTCTTCTGTACTGAAGGACTATAATCTAGGATCTGGAAATGTTGAAACTTTAGTACACAGATATGATGAAATCTGCTTTACAGTCATGACAAACAATGCCAGCTCAGACATTATCGAGCTTCAGTTGTTTAAAAGGTTTACGGGAAGATGAAGCTGGCAGACTGATGTGCTGTCCGTCATCATTTCTAGTTTTAGTCTGAGACAACTGAAGTTGCTGGTGCAAATCTAGACGGAGAGGACTGATGTGAAAGCAGAGGAGCAAAAATCAACCAGGCCTGAGTCTTATCTGACAGTTTGAGAGAAAGAGGGGGTGGAGTGAACGGAGATACTTTATCTGACTCCCCATATGCTGCAGCCTGTTTGGAAAACAGCAGTGATAAATTGGCTGTACAGTGGAATTAAAGTTCTCTTTGAGGCTCACTTCAACATGGAAAATACCCTGGAAGGAAAGGTTAAACTACCCCGAAAGAAAGGAATATACATGTTTAGCACATACTGACAAAACGGAGGTAGCTAATTCATAAAACTACAAAAATAGCAATTCTATCGACTCAGTATTACAAAGAACTTAAAACTGGCTTACAGCAGTTATAATGAATATGGATTCATAATACAGACTATTTTAAACTAGTCTTTACCTTCCTGTTCATCCCCACCTTTCATGAAGACATTCTTTTTTATTCACTGTGCTGCAATATAACCACAGACTGTAAAAACAGATGGGTGTAGCCTTCTATCTGAAAAACAGCCTGTGCAGCAATTCTACCTGGAGGGATGCATGTGGTTTACTATGACTACAAAATTAAATAAAATACAATAAAATAATGAATTTGTGGTCTTTTTTACATCTTATTTAAGAAAGTTTGATGTGGATCTTTTTTACAATATGGTCACATTTAGAGAAATATAGATAAACCATGGCATCTTTTAGGGTGGGATTAACTTGTTAACCGAAAGGCAGCACTTTAGGCTTTAAATTGACCAATGTCGGCAATGAAAGCAGCTACAAATGGAGACAAAACGAAAATTAAAATGATTCTGCAGGACACTTAAGTTTTATCTTCTTTAGAAATGATCATGTTGAATAACTTATCTCTCCTTCATGGCCTCAGTGGCAAACTACTAGACTCACTAATGTCACGAAGGTTGTATCGTTGAATGAGGCCAAAATGTTTTTAGACATGAGCAAATAAATAGCGAAGGCTGTTACAAATTCCGCGAGAACTTTGTTCTTGTTCTTGAGGCCATGAGACGTGAATAGGGATAGTTCTCGAAACATCGGCCGAGCAGGACTTTCTTCTCGTGGGGCTCCGGGACATATTGTGATTGATCGGACATTTGAGGTGGGCGTAGGTAAAGCGAAGCCGAAAGTTGTTTGCTTCAACAGCTGATCGAGTCTGTGAAAAAGTACGTAAATGTAAACACGTGAGATTTAAAGACCTGGACCCCGCCGCATGCACAACCCTGTCCTGCCATGGACGAAGTTTCTCGTTAAATATGAAATAACCCGGTGAACTGTTTATTGCACATAAAAACACAGACATCCCCCTGCAGTAATCCTGCCCCGTCGCAGACGAAGCTTCTCGTGGAGTATGAAATGATTGGATCAATACAAACTTTTTTTCTTGTTCTCACGGCCTCTAAAAATAGAACAAAGTTCTCGCTTCTCGAGGAGTATGCAGCAAGTTTTACGTTTGTTGTTTTTTTCTCATTGTTAAATATTTAAAAAAAATTTAACTCAGAGGAAGAACAAATTACCCCTGACTTTCATTCCCTGATTTGTTTCTCCTGCTGGTTTTTCATCCAGTTCTTTCAGAATCCAAGTCGACTCCGACAGCTTAAAAGATGATCGGGTCAGTAGTTGCGAATGCTAAAGAAGCCCACGCTGGTTGGTGATTCTTTGACTGTGACGGTGACCAGGTTAGCAGTGACATCCGTCACAAAGACATGCTCGATCAGACTGCGTGTGGGCTTCCAGTCCTGGTTCTGGACCGCGACAGAGCGGCCCTGTCCAGCACAAGAAGAGTTGTGGTCTGAGTCTGAGCTGCTCTCCTCCTCGCCTGTACTCATGTCGGTCATTTTTGCTTTCTTGCTGGCTTTGGAGGCAAATCTCTCCTGCTGGTTCTGAATCTCTATACAGGATTTATCCAACCTGCCTTGGACCCTGGAGGTTTGGATTTCTTTCGTCTCCCGGACTTTGTCTCCTCCAGGCTGGGTTTTTCTAGCCGGCAGTCTCCCGGGTTTTGCTGGACTCTTTGGAGGATCAAACTCCTGATTGTGTGAGACAGTGGTCTTCCTTGCTGGGTTTGTTGCGTTTCTCAGGCCTGACAGTGGCGTAGTGCTGTTTCCAGAGGCCTCGCTGCTTTGACACAGTTTGTTCTGAAGGTTGAGGGGCTGAGGACCAGAACCTTGGCTGGATGGGGTGTTTTTAGGTGGTAAACAAGCTGTGGATTTAGTACCAGGCGTCCGCTGCACTGTTGACACAGGGGGCAGGGGTTTCTTTTGTCCATTGGGTGGGCTTAGAGTATGCTGAGTGGTTCCTTGAATGGGATGTTTGGAAGTGTTCAGATTCAGTGCTGCCACCCCTTTTGATTTACTTGCAGCTGTTTTCAAATCAAGACTTGTCCCACTGCTCATGCTGGAGATGGAGATTTTTCTTTCTGTCACACTTCTCTGGCTGGGCTTGTTCAGTGGGAGGGAGGCAGTTTGGGCTGAGGACCTGCCAGGCCCAGCAGAGCTCATGGAGGTTTTCACTGTTGCTCCCTGAGTGACCGGGTTTCTGTTCGGACCCACTGTATCCCTGGTCGAGCCACGATGGAAACCCATAAAGGTAAAGCTCGCTGGGTGAGCAGGCTTCTTGATCGCACCTGGAATTTCAATATCTTTGGTCGTCTTCAGGACTTTGCGAGCTCCCTTGCTCTGGTGGAATTCCTTAACTTCCGGAGGAAGGGGCTTCCTGCTTCGTTTCTTCGGGGGCTCCTGTTTCGCCATGACGATCTGTGCCTTCTTCTGAGGGACAGGATGCAGGTCTCTTGTTCTGACACTCAGGCTCGCCTGTTTATCATCCCTTTCGTCATCATCATCATCTGATGATGACGAAGAAGAAGAGCATGAGGATGAGGAATCGGAGGACGATGAGGAAGAGGCAGATGAAGAGCTGCTTGACTTTGGAGCTTCAGGTACATTATCCTAAATATAAAACACATGTTAAATGTTTTGTTCTAAATCCCGAGAATTATGTTCTGCTTGGATATGTACTTACTACAATTTTCCGTGGTCGTCCTCGAGGCCGTTTTCCTCGTTTAAGCATCAGAAGCTCCTTTTCTTGCTCTCTGATAAAAACAAATAAACCACTTCAGTATTCATCAACCAAAGACATGTTTTTCCGTTCCCACTTTTTTTTGTTTTGCAATGTTCACCATGCACATCATCATGTTTAAGCTACTGCTGGTGTTCATGTGACGACACGCCTGCCTCATCAGCTGTTTATAAAATGAAGTAGTGGTCTACCAGCTCGTGGTAGGCCGCAGCGTTTGTGGCGAACGTGTTGGAAAATGCCATATTTGTGCATTGTTTCTACTTGTTTCAATCATTAAAACCATGAAACTGCAGGAACGAGCAGAAGCAATGCAGGATATGTCATGATCGGTCTTAAACTTAGCCACTTTCATTCATCCACACACAAAGGAGTTATAGACTTCCAAGATTTTCCACGTTTTCATCTGCTTCGCCATGTAGAAGCTCATCAGATACCGATGGGTTCAAATTTTCTTCTGAAGCTTCAATCTTTCTTGGATAACAGACCAGTTTCTATGTCATCAAGGTATCTTGTGCATAATCTCATTTCTAAACTTTAAAAAAGACTTTGAGAAAACATTTGTTTGACCACCACTTTGTCTAGGAGGAGAATGTGAGCCTGCAAAAGTCACGTGAGTAAAAGCAATATCAACACAAAGTATTTACAACAAAAGGATAAACCCTCTCAATGATGTGTCATTATGTTGAGGCCTGTCATATTAACAATGAATTGTGTAAACACACCCATAATCATAATCATCTTCATTCAACTGTTTGAAAACAGGTTGGTTCCCAGAGGCAAAAAAAAATGGAGCTGACACATTTTTAAAGACTCATAATCTCATTTAGTCTGATCTCTGCAGTGGAGTATCTTTAAGGAAGCCTACAGGTCAGATGAACATCTGTGTCTTTCTTTTATTCAGGTGTATGTGGTTTTTTTTAATATTGTTTTATGTATTTGTATTTTTAAGTTCTGGCATAAAATGGCAGCTCTTGTTTTTTATTTAACAAATCATCCATTAAAACTTCCTAACCATACGGATGTCTCAGTACGCAAACCTACTTTTTGTTGAAGGCAGCCAACAGTCTCGGATCGAGGATGTTTTCTTGAGGCTCCCAGCTGTTGTGTCTGAAATAAATCGACATGAAGAGTATTACCACATCACAGCATGGCTCAGAATACACCAGCAAGGTGGCCCAAAAAGATTAAAGGGGACCCTCTAGCCTCAGCAGTGATCCCAGATCTAGAAGATGACCTTTCAGCTGAGACCGTTCATCCTGGAACACAAGACTCTGTTGTTCCAGCAGCCTTAAACTAGGTCCAAGGAACCTGAATGTTACCCGAGAAGCTTATTCAATGGCTGACTGAGAAAGTTCACTCCAGCTAGCTCAAACAGGACAAAAAATACATTTCCCTCTGAAGAAAAATAAATCTTTAATGCATTTTGGGTCAGCTTTGCTTTAGACAGATACAGGAGTCAGGATGCTGAGCTGACCTGCCTGCAGTCCAGATCTGTCCCCACTAAAAACATTTTTGTGAATAAACTGAAAAACCCACAAAGGATGTGAGATGTTTTCCTCTTTAGTTTCAGTAAAAAATATAAGTAATCTAACGCAGTTATAAACTTTTTAAAACACATTAGTGTCCAATGTAAATGTAATAAATAATATATTTTTCTAATAAAATGGGTTTAGAGCAGTAAAACTGGGGATGTTGTACGAAACTTACATTTTACATTAGGTTAGTAATTAAGTTTTCGAAAAATGACTGTTTTCTCATTCAATATGAGTGACTGTTGTGACTGATTGGTTTCAAGAAATTTGTACAAACTTTTTTTAAAATAAAAGTCATGTTTTCTTGAAGGCAATTTTTTAAATCTTTGTTTATTTATGGTATTAAATAAAAAAGTGTATCTAGAAAACAAAGTTTAAAGGAAAAGTGGAATATTTACAACTTTTTTTTTAACAAAGCTAGCAAATTTCTACGGGAACTGCTTCTTTTTTTAAACTCATTTTTACTTAAAACTGTGTGAAGAAAAATCTTTACTTGAGTCACTGGATTGTTGCCATGACATTTTCTTTTCCAGACATGAAGCAACTGTTGGCTTCCTTCCTGAGTGTGACTTAACTTTAGTTTCTGAGAGATGATTTAACCTGTTGAGAAAACGCTGAGCTGCAGACAGCAGCTGAAAACCGGCCACTCTGACAGAGATCTGAGCTACATGCATACATAATGACGTTTTCCTGCATTACTAGAATTGAATAGCCTATTCTGATCAGCAGTGAAATTATCGACCCCCACCCTTCACCCCCCCACACACAAAGGATGTGGTTCTAACAGAAAACCGTGGAGCTGGCAGGCAGCAGTGTGCATTGATGGTGGATTACAGCAACAATGTGAACAGAAGGCAAGTGACAAGAAATGATGAATGGCAGCCTTAAAAGCAGTAAAACACTTGAAATTTTAAAAATGGCCAATATTTTGGAGCACGAATGACTATAAAGCTATATAACACAGTTATACATAAAAAGATCTGTCAATTATTAGAGATTTAGGTTTATATGGACTCCGAGACAGCCACAAAACTCGATAAAAAGAAGTAGAAAAATCAATCACTATTATCCATGTAAAATAAAACATTAAAACATAAGTTGATAACGCATAAAATTTCTTTGATTTCCGTTAGCTAAAAAAAAAGAAAAAAAAAACACTTATGAAAAAAAGACGCGTGTTAAGGTAAATTTTAAGAGCTAAATCTGAACAATCAGCTGCCAAATATAACAAATATTAATTGTTGTTTTGTTTTCGATGCTTAGGGCCCGAATATAACGGTTCCGTTTCTCTGAAAGCAACAAGCGACACGTTGTTGTTGTTTTCATTGTTTCGGGCTGAGCAGCACCACTTGCACTTACTTGGATGACCATCCCCTCCACTTCACCAGATACTCCAACTTTCCCTACAGAAAAAGAGATGAAAAATGAATGAAAGGGAAAGTTTAAGGGAAAACCACCGAAGAAGAACTCCTGAATAGCAGGAAAAGTTGTTTCATTGCTCTGACCTTCCTCAGTCGTTTGCTCAAAATGCATTCCGCATCAAAAACCTGCTCTCCCACGGCGCTAAGCTCCTCCATGTCTGCCTTCGCCCCGAACACGGATTCTTTATCAAAAGACACGAGCTGCGACCAGCCAATCAGAAAGCAAGAGGCGGCAGAACCGGAAGATTAAAATTATGCCTTCAAAATAAAGGAGCGCTTCTCTAAAACGGCTCTCATTGTCCCCATGAATGAATGAATAAATGTTTGGTGGATTTTTTCTTTGCTGCAACTGCTTTTTGGCAATAAATTTTAATTCAGGAAGTGGTGAACTCTGATCATCTAGGGCTGCAGTCCTACAAGGTTTAAATGTTTCCTCGTTTCGATATTATTAAACTTTATTAATCCCAGTTAGGGGATTCCGTCCCATCCTAGACTAGGGGGAGTGGGTTGCCAGGCCAGGTTCACCTGGCCAGTCTGGGGACTTGAACCTAAGCCCACATCTGTAACCACCAGGCTACCACTGAAGGTAGTTTATTTTTACATCTGCCTTTTAAGCGCTATGAGAAATGTACCAGCATGGAGTCATTTTTCTGTTGTATTTATCTGCTGATAATTGGAGCCACATCAGGTAGCGTTTATAAGCCACACAACTGAGTAAGCTGCACTCGGCACTTCAAAAGTTAGCACAGCTTGTTTGTTTTTTACTGACATACACATACTGACCGCTGCATTGCATATTTGATCTCTGAAATACTCAGCTGCTAATGGGCATGAATGGATGAGACTGTTTGATTTTTAACTGTCTACAAGACAGCTGGCAGCCGACTAAGTCCTGTTGTGTGGGGCTAACGTGCAGTCCAATGAAAAATAAAAAAGTAGTTTAATTCAGACTGTTGGGCTAATCAGGAATCATGATCCATTACAGCCATCTGTATACAGTGTAATGTAATCCTTTCATATTGTTATAGTTACAGACTTGTCCCCTGGGAGGAAGATACAGTTCTTAAACCAGTTCAGAGTACTGAGGGTAGACACATACTGGCGAAGGAAAATTATTTGATTGACTTATTATAGCACATATACCTTAATTATAAAAAAAAATTAAACAGTTCGAATGTATTACATTTGGGGAAAAATCTAATAAGACTGCTCCCATTTTTTGGAAGCTTCTTGTTGACATCGGATAGCTTTTATACCTTTGACACCTACGGAACATTGAAAGTGTTGATATTGCTTCTTTGTCTTTTCAAAGATAAGAAATACATTTCTCTAAATTAAAATAATTAAATTGAAATTATTAACACATTTTTTTTAAAGTTCAAGTTTTACAAAAACTTTATTGTTAACGATGTAGAAATCAAAGAAAAGACTAATATCTACACTTTGTTTTTCATTATCAATACAATTTATACATTTTCCACTTAAACATATCCGAAAAAAGTGACATAACCTTGGAGAAATTGGGTAATTTTGCTATCTGTCATTATGGTTGTATCACTAAAGTGTGGCAGGCAAGAAAATGGTTTTATTCTGAAAGTTATAACCGGAAGTGAAGCTCTTCCTTATGTAACTTGACACTTATGCCCTGAGAAAGGCGGGCAACTGAACTGTGAGTGCTGTAATATGACACTTGGCTGCCACTAGTCTTGTTGAACCAAATTAATTCATGAATACAGCAACAATCATCATTATAAACAGATTGGTACAGCTAAAGTGGGTGTCTAATGTAAAAAGTAAAGCAAAATTTGTAAAAGCAAATATCCTAATTACATTTTTCACATAAACAGTTGTTTACTTATAGTATAATAATAGTATAGTTAGTATAATCCTGCATTATATGGCTTTAATCACTGCTGCACAAAAACTTATACTTCACTGATAACAAGAAAACCTTGCTTTGAGAATTATGATCAAGAACATTAAGTACATTGCATGCTGCATTCACTGGCACTTGGGCTGAACATAACACAGGTAAAGGTCAGTTTAAACAAAATATTTGTTAGAATATAATTGTCTTCACTAGGGGTGGCACCATGGACCCCTTGCATTGCACTGCACCCTTACATTTATGAAGAGTTTTTACTTGCTGCAAAAATAATTAGCATAAAAATATAACTTATAACATTCTATATCACACAGCTGATTTAGTGACTGAGTAGAATTGTGAGTCTGCTCATTACAACATGCTTTCAACCTTATTCACTCACACTATTGGTTTCAACTAAAATTCTACAGAAAAACATTGAGTGTAGCTAAACTAGTAAGAGAAATTTTCACAATTTCTTTTTGTTCATTTGTTGTCTCGGTGAAAAACTCTGTAATACATCACGTTTTATGGTATGATGGTAGATGGTATGAAAGCAAATCATCCAGGATGAATTTCCACAGCCAGCTGTCTCTGGAAATCTTTTTATGTGATGATCAAAGTGAACTTTGTTTTGTCTCCTTGTTTTCTGAAACACTTTTTAAATGTTCAGATCTGAAACAGAGATGAAGATTGTAGTCAAGGCTGAGAAAGCAAAATAAAGCATGGTTGATTTTTTTCCTTTATGTATTTGGGGATGATATTATGAGAGAAGTAAATGATTGAGCAGTTTAAAATGAAAGCATTGCCTGCTATGCTTTAAGATAAATGAAAAGTTTGCACATTTGTGTTATAAAATATTGAAACATTTATTTTTCCACGATAACCCAACAACACATACAAGTTAATTTGTTACCTTTTATTCTTGCGTTTTCTTTTGAGGATTTTGTGTGATGTTATTGCTATGAAAACGACAACCAGAAATCCACCTGCAGCACCGAGTCCAATGAAAACCTTTTCAAGAATATTTGAGTTTTCACCTTGGAGGAGAGAAAAATAAAAAAAACATGTTTACATTGTAATGATTATCTTTTTAAATGGTGTCTTTAGTATTTCTATGCTGACATCAGTATCAAACAGTTTTTATTTCAGCTCAACTATTTAGTTATATTCTTGGACGTCGTACAGACTGTGGATGTTACACAGGCAATCACATCAGCCAACCACATGATGCCGCCATAAGAACACTTGCAGTTTTTAGGTATGGCCCAGAGCTGGCATTTGGTCTAATGTCAGACATAGACTTCCCAGAAAGACACAAAAAGGAGCCAAATTAAATTAAAAGACATGTATGGAAGCACAAGAGAAAAATGTAGAGAATCAAATGAGAAAAAACCAAGATGTGAGACAAAATAAGGACGCATGAAATTACCACAAAGAGACATAAAGTGACACAAATGATCTAAACAGACATGAATAATGATCAATAAGTGAAAGAAAAAAACACAATTAAGTGCAGAATTACCCAAAACAGACCCAGAATGACCAGCTTGAGACAAAATAGATGCTATGAGAAACAAAATGAGCATAATTAGACATGCACAAATAAATCAATCATGAACTGATGCGTGAAGCTATGAAACAAGTTGTCTCATCTTTTTCTTAGTAGGACCAGTTTATAATTCAATGTTTTCTTTTTCAAAGTAATTGTATTTGATTTCTTTAACCACATGCTGTTAACTTTATTTTATGCTAATTTCTATTCATATAATAAACACAAATAATATAACACATAACAACAAAACTAAGACATCACCTATGTTTATTTGTTCTGTTTCAGCAGGAGTAGAGTGCATTAACTCGGCAACATCTGACTTTGAGTCAGGTGATCTTAAATTTAGTATTTTGCTCTCTGAAATACTCATCCAAGTACCATGTGCTCATTAATTCACAAATGAAAGTAGTCCCTAAAATATGTACCCTTTAATTCTCTTTTAGTGTTAAAAACTACAGTCCTTAGTTGCTGAAGGAACCATTTGTAAACTACTGTGATAAATTTGTCCTCCATTTTAATGATTTATGCCTTCAGTTGTTGCCAAAGGGCCTTGGGGAGAGTTTGAAGAGAAGGTATGGTCAAAGGTTAATGAGACAAACTTAGATACTGCTTATGCTTTCTAGAAAAAAAAGGTTAATGTTTTTAGTATTAAATATTTATTAAAAAGTCTGAACATATTCCTCAAATACTCCTTCTTGTCATAAAGTTGTAGTTTTACACTATGTCACTAATGAAGGAGCAGGTGTGGGAGTGACTCGTTAGCGTGATGTAAACTCACCCGGAGGAGGACCGCTGCTAACCAGCATGCTTCTGGTGGCATTCAGGTGGCCGTCATTGACCTCAGGCTTGATGCCCAGGATGTGACACATCAAAGAGTAGATGTGGACCGTCTCAAAGGGTTCAACCTGGAGGTTCTTATGGAACACCGGCCCCACCGCTCTAAAGAAAGGCTTCATGTCCATCTCCTGGTTGTCAAAGCCATGCTCTCCTTTGTGAAATTGAACTGGAAAATACTGCATAGACAGGAAGGATTATGTAACTGGCATGACCCAGTTTGTTAGGTTCAATTAGAGTGTAACTTTCACAAGGCAGTAATTTTAATAAGAGCTTAACAGATCTCCACATGCTGGCCTACTTCCAGCAGAGGGAGGTATTGGCCAAGAGAAAGAATCATTTCCATGCTGGAATAATGGGCTTTTCTCTCTTTGTGGCCACTGTCACCCAGTCAAAGTGTTCAAATGAGAATTTTAATCCATCTAGAAAATTTCCATTTTTGTAATTTCTTGTAAGGCATGAACTCCTTTGATGATTTCATGTTATATTTTTGGTTTATGACCAGAATTACGTCACATAAATATCAGTACATAAGATACCCAGTTATCTTAAAAATTATATAACAGACTTAATGTGCTTATCCTCCTCAGAGATCAAACTTAAAGGGCTGTAAGCCATAAAGGGATAGAACAAAGAGTCAGCTGATATCACGATCAATGCCAGTCATAACCTATAGACTTTAGATAACCCACGTTATCAGTAGATCCACATGTCTGATTCTTCACCTTAGACATTTTATGATTTTAGCACTTTACTCTTTAAGTTATGGTGTGTTGGTTCACAGTGTCTACTTAAACATTCAGCTGCAAAGTTGCTGCACAGCAGAGTGGCTGAGTGAGCATGGAGCCAAATGAAAATGCTAATTTTGAATTTCGAGGCATGAATAGCTCCATGAAGCATTTGAGAGCAGCGCATGTCATCCGCCAGGCCTGGATTATCCAAGCAAATGCACTTGATTAAAATTGTAATGTACTAAGATTAGAATTTAACTCGTTGTTTCTGATTAAAAAGAGCCCAGTTTCATCACTTTCCAAGAGCAAACTTTAAGTAATTTAATTATTTCTGCGGTCAAGACGTGAGGATATTTCTGGACTGAGCCTGCTGGCACGTACAGATTATCTATCTGGCCTCTTATCTCTGTCCTAAACTGCTTGTCATTTGCTTTCCTCATGAACAATTAAGCAGATCATAATCAGATATATCTACGGACTGTTGTTAATTTGTTACTGAAACTGTTATAGCAGAAGATGTAAATGTTTGCCATTTTAAATGTGGTATCTCACATGGGCACAAATGGCAATTTATTTTACCCTTTAAAGGGTAAATCAATAAGACTAGCTGCGGGCAGAAAACTGCTGCACCACCTGTCTCTCTGTGATTTGAAACTTTCCAACATGTCTGGTCAAACACAAGTCCCTGATGTTGGTGTTAACATGCACATGAACGCACCCCATTAATCACATATCCAGGGTCAGCCCATATAATGATGGGCAGGATGCGGTCGTTTTTGGCAAAGTGAAGGTGCTCCGGCATCTCTTCCTTCTTGTACACATGGAGGTTTGGGTGAGCGTTCTTCAGGGCATTATAAACCTTCTCCAGCATTCCCGGCTTAGGAAGCAGCATCCCAGAAGGACCGTAGTCCACCAAATGAAAGGACAGGTCTCGGAATGAGAAGCCAGGGATCTTTGACAGGGTGATTTCTTCCACCTGAGCACCACGAAACACTGTGGCCATGCCGTGGTCTGCGGTGATGATGATGTTAAGGTGGTCGGTCAACCCGTGCCGCTCAGCTGACTGTCGAATGTAGCCAACGGTTCTGTCCACTTGCTTTACCATGTCTCTACGCTGAGGAGAATCTGGCCCGTATTTGTGGCCTGTGCCGTCTGGCTCTCCGAAGTACAGGGACACGAAGTCCAGATCCTGATCTCTGAACCAGCCCATCACCTTGTCTGTGTTGTTTTGCCAAGCTGTCTCGTTCTTGTAGTTGTAAAACAAAGGCTCCACTTCGCGCACCATAGCAACCTCGTTCTGGTAGCTGGGTGCTGTGCCAGGAAAGTGAAGCGAGCCAGCTTTCAGGCCCTGCAAGGATGGGGAAAAAGAGGCCACATTAACATAAACATGACACATGTAGTGGACTGGTTGACAAGTGTGTGCACTCATCAGTTCATACTAAAGGAAAGCAAATCAGTTGTTGGTGCACTTTGATTTATTTTCTTACACTTGCAGCTGAACCTTTTTAGGTTAACTTACAGCAGCTGTCATTTGCATACAGTTAGCTTCTATATACACCAAATAATTAGCTGTATACAGATGTGATGCCTCTGAAATAATTCAGCATGACTTCAGAGGTGTTTTGACAAGAGAAGCAACAAACAGTTGAGCAATTTATGCTGCACGGACCTGTCGCTGTGCTGTGATCCAGATGGGCAGAGTGCCGTTGTCCCACCAATCATTGACAAACTGAGTCTGATAGTAAGGCAACTTGAAGTTGGTGGATGTATTGAACCACATGTTGTGGATCACTCCGTGGTTTTCAATGTATCGTCCTGCAGAAGAAAATCACTGTCACTCTGTCTGCGCTCATTATTCACAGCGTGACACATTCACATTAAAAATTCTATCAACAGGCTGAGTGGCATGACGCTTTTGGACAAGGTCTTACGACCAACTTTGCAGATTAGAGGAATTTAATTTCAAGGAAGTTAAATTTCTTTTAGCAGGCGCTGATGATTTTGAGAGTCAAAATAAGAAAAGGAGCAGAATTCTTCCCTCCGTCATCCAAGCATAATCATCTTACTCAGCTATAAAAGCTGTTGGACCCTGGGACATTCAATTACAACTAATTCCTTTTTCCTGTGGCTTTTTTTTTTCTTTCTTTTTCCAATCCTTGCAAAGTAAACTCTGAGCAGTTTCCTGTTCTGTCATGATATGCAAGTGGGAGCAGTGTTGTAGAAAATGAAACGCTTTACCTGTCAGGAGGGTGAAGTGTGCAGGACTGGTGATGGTGATGTATGGAGGCGTGACGTACGGGGCTTTGACTCCATCCTTGGCCATTTGGTCAAGGTTCGGTGTGTCCACATCCTGGTCGTAATCCCACCGGAACCCATCAAAGGAGACCAGGAGGACCTTCTGTCTGTCTTTGCTCACTGGAAATCCGAGGATGGAGGAGGCCCAGAGGAGGCAGAGGCTCGCAGACAACAGCATAGCGGATGTTGTGGAAATGAAATCGCACTCTACACAGGGAGATTAATACAAACAGAAAACTCCAACACTTGTCTTTTATGCGTCTATTTGGATGAGGGGATCATCAAGGCTAAAGAGATGTAAAGAAACAAGTATTTATACTGTTCTAGTTCATGGCAGGATCTCCATGGTTTCGGAGTATACGTAAGAAAAATAAACAGCTGGAGCCCTGATACCTATTGGGGCCAGAAAACAAGATAGTCTAGATACAGACTTCCAATCTGAGGGTAAAAGTAAACAAAACAATCGCCCTGACCTCCTTCCTTCCACAAGATATGACACATGAAAATAACCGTTCCTAAGATGTATTTTCCCCGACAGTGAACACCTCACAATCCTTCAGCGAAGTCTTTGACTTCCAAGAAAGCCCATCTCTTTTTATCCCACCTGAGGTCTCTGAAACGAAAACTTCTGTACAAAGTTTCACCAACTTATCTAATCTTATTGATTGGATGGACTTTATCTCAGTGCTTTCTGCATGCAGCCTGATGAGGTTTATGGGTCGCTTTTATGGCAGGGAGTTGTGTTCACAGTGAATTTCCCCCCTCGTTCTGCTCCTGAGTACTGGCAGTAAAGCAGATTAATCTTTCCGGGCATCTTGCCTGTTTCTCCCCTAACTCAGCGGCTGATGCTGCCTTTCTGTTTGTCTGCTTGCCTGCCCGTGTGTCGGAGTTTCCTGTGAATCACTGACAATGGGAGAATGACACTTTGATGGGTTTCACCTTGAGTTGGATGGTGCATGATTGATCTGACACCAGGAAAATGAAGAGGAGAATGAGAGTATATATCTCATCGTCAGCTAGCAGTGGTCTCTTGGGAAGAAAAGACCTTAATAGACATATTCATTTTAATAACTCTAATGTGTAGATTCACCCCTGAATATTGTTTGGATTCTTATAAAACCTACATGGTAGTGGCCATAAGGAAGAGGCAAACTATTAAACATGAGCTGCAGCCCTCCCGCATGTTTCTGCTCAGATCATACTCAGTATTCTCATCCCGACATTATATATCACTGCATTGCAATGTAACCTTATCAATGTCCATCAAATTGCTAGACAAGCTAACTCTTCAAATTTGTTCTTTATTGTGTGTGTCCTTGGCAGAGGTTCAAGGGAATAGTCTAATCTTTATGGAGATAAGGGATAACATTCATCAGCTTTCATTTACCTCATTCATATTCATCAGCTTTCTCATATTAACTCTATCCGCTCACCGTCCACTGTCAGCAAGATTTGGAGGAGTGTTTTGGACTGCTGAGACCAGTGAAAGTCTCAGATCTATGCTATGAGAACTTTATCAAACACACACACTCTGAACTTGCAGGGAGAGCAAACTTTATCTGACCCTCTCAGTCCTGCACAGAGATTCCAGTGGGATTCTCACTTTTTCTCCAAGAAGAAAAGTGAGTTTTCTTTTCTTTTCTTTTCTTTTTTTTGCCTTCAGCGCTCCCTGCTGTGGTACACCTTCCCCACACACAGAGCCAGCCAAACAGCCTCATCACTTTGAGCCAGAAAAATGTGTAGAGTGGTAACAATACATAAATTAAATCACTGCTCTGCTCACACTTTCGTGTTTTTAGTAAGGTGTCTGAGTCCAAACTTTTTAAGGGATAAATGGGCATTAAATATTCTGTAAAACTCTTAAATTAAATTATTGGAAATTGATGTTTGATTTCTTTTAAAAGTTTTTACTTTTATGAGCTTTTATGGTTTATTCTAAACAAATACTCATAAACTCATGAGACTAAAGGGAAGAGTAGCTTAACTCAGAAGTCATAAACTTTTAATATCTGTGTACAGAAATGTAAGATTTTATTTTTTTATTCAGAGCACCTGCTTTGATTTACCTTGAATTATTTACCATAACATAACATAAACAACAATCTCCCAGACACTGTATCTCCACTTCTTTTTTTATGGATGATTCACCTCGCTTTACCATTTTCATTCTGTCAGTGTTGGTATAAATAAATAAAAAAAAAAAAACATCACAACTGCCATACTGTTTCAACCATACAGTGAGAATATATACAACTATACAGATGGACACAAAAATTACAAACCTCATTTGTAGATAAACAGATGAAAAGCATAATTGTCAATAGGTTTAAACCTTTATTTAACAGACACGAGTATAGATAAATGATTCTCAATGTCTGCAATGATCAGCTTCACTGTATTTAGAAGATATCAACAAATTAAAATATGATGCAGCAACACACTCAAGAAAACCAAAAACATCAGGATGAAGGCAAAAAAATAAAAAAAAGTTTTAGTGAATACAGAGTGATGGTGATCTGGAAGATACTACTTTCATCAGATGAGTTGTAGACAGGTGAGGGTGTCAGGATTTGGTATAAAAGATTCATCCACGGAAAGTTCGGTATTTCTAAGCAAAAACTGACTGAAGCTCACCACTTTGCAGCAAACTCAGTTACAGAACCATCTGGCATTTCCAAAATAAAAAAAGTTTCTCAACGACAGAACTTTGGTCTTGCAGCATGTTATGTCCCACTCTAGGGTTGTGGGAAGGAGTAACAAAAGGAATGCTATCGATAGGTGTTAAAGTTAAACCAAGCAGATTTTTATTGTGGTGAGTGTAAATAAAGATTAAAACCAGGTGTCAAACATAATCCAGTGTTGGGGTTAGAGGAACTGCCGAAAGAAAAGTCAAAATGTTATTATTAAACCTATACACAAAAACCGCCAGGTAAAACAAACTAAGATAAACAAAAGGTGCACTTAAACCGACGAACTTAACGAAATACCAAAAGTGCAGCAGTCCCAATAATCTAAGTGAACACAATCACCAACAAACAGCCTAAACTATCCCAACACGACACAAACAAAAGTTTAACACAAAAGTTAACAGAATGGTTAACGAAACGGCAGAACACAAACTAACTCAAAGCGAAGCCAAAAACAAGCTGTGTGTCACGAAGGTAAAGCCCAACCCAAACGAGACTACAAATTACTCCCACCAAGGGAAAACACAAACAGCCAGGGTTTAGCCCTGCTGGAACCTCCAAGTAGTCTGCAACACAAAAGGCTACCATTTATGCACAGCAAACACACAGACTGGCCACGCCACCAGAATTCTGCCGAACTTAGGGAAAGCCGTCTGTGCAGTTCGGCCTCTCCTTTCTAAGGTGAGGGGAAGCAGCCTGAGCTGTCCAGCTTCTTTTCTGGGTTTCCAGCAAGCTGCAACATGATTGGCTGGGCATTTAGCCAATCAGCGGGGAGGAGACCGGGGCGCGCCTGAACCAGCCACTCCAAACAGACATCAGGGCCTGGCATTTGCAAACCGCATAAGCCCCAGCTGTCTGCAATGAGTGGTGCCCTTAACACAGCATTTACAGAGCAGAATGTTGTAAAAAAAAAAAAAAACAACAAAAAAAAAACAAGCAAAAACAAAACAAACTAATCTGTGAGGAAACAACAAGGAGGACAGAAGCAACTGTTGGATGACCTTTTAGCCCTCAACCCGCACTGCAGGAGCAACTGTCATGCCACATGGACTCAGGAGGACCTTGGAAAACCATTTTCAATAAACACAGTCTACTGCATCCAGTAATGGAACTGGAAACCGGATTACACAAGAAAGAAGTCATATACTATCCTGTATGAATTCGGCACAAGAACAGCAGAAAGTTCTGTGGACATCTTAGATGGATGTGTCCTGTGGTCTGATAAGTCCACATCACCTGCTTGTCGGCAACAAAAAAGTCCCCCATGGACATCATATCATCTTATGTATGAAGGTACAATTGATAGAGAGGTGGATACTTTCTTAATACAGTGAAGTTGGTCAGTGAAGACTAAAATAATTTCTTTGAACTTGTGTTTATTAAAACAAACACATGAACAAAATGCAGATTTTAGTTTTTATTGAATTTTATTGAATGTGTTTTTAAACGCACAACAGATAAATGAACACATTTCCATCATGCTCTGTAAAAAAGAAAACAAAAAAAAAAAGAAAAAACAAAAACAAAAGTGTTTGTTATTTTTCAACTTTAATGCTTCCTGGATGCTGAGATTTATTGTAATCATTATAGAACGGATCTCAATGTCAGCAGAAATGTTAAAAAAAGATGCTTTAAAGAAAGTTTCAGTGTTTTGCCTCTTTGAAGTCGAGATAAGTAAATCACATTTTTTCATGCAGATTCATGAGTGTTGTCAGGTTATAAACTATTACCTAACTCTCCTCACAAACAGGCAAAAACTTCCAGAACACACACCAAAATGTCTCTTAAATCAGAATTGCTGATGAAAGACGAGCACGATCCAGCTGTAAAATCCATAAACATAACCACCCCTCTTTGTAGGTTGAAAATAAATCCTCGGCTGCATCTGTATTCTGTTCACTTTGGAGTTTGAATCTCAGGCTGCTCGGCTTCCTGCTGTGATTGGAAGTAGACCATCAAGTTCATGCCAGCGTGCCAAGATCGATGTGTTTTGAATTGTGTGCAAACAAACTTTTAATGCATGAATGGCTTATTATCAGGTTATGTGCAAGTAGGTCCAAGCATAAAACTCCAAACCACAGGAAAACTCTGCTGGAAGTATACTGTACTCACACATGTTCCCTCTAAATAACTGTTACAAATACGACAATGCATGGCAACGCTTTAACAGCTTGTTCGATAGAGTTAATTGCTGTCATGCTGGAGAAAACCACAGTGTGCTTTTTACTAGGTTTGGCTGGAAAAATGAGATGGCTGAAAGTGAAATCTAAACCGTGTGTGTAACCTTAAAACTGTTGTCAAGATGTTAGTGTATGCAGGTTTTTACATCCAGCTGCATCCAGGTCTTTATACTATAATAATGTTTTTTTCTGAATTATGGTCATTATATAACAGCTCATTTAGCAGCTGATATATTTGTTGGCAGCATCACAGCAGTCAGGTTTATGTTTTTATATTTCAAGGCCGATAAAACACTGATGATGTCAAACCTTTTCATCACGTTCACATTTTTTTTTCTTCAATTATCTGATTTGAAGATATTCATGTGTAAAATACACTGGAAATTTTATCAGGTCCACCTTGCTGAACAAAATACAGGTTGGACCCCCTTTTTCCTCCAGATCTCCCTTTATTCTTGGTGTCATAGATTTAACTAGATGTTGGAGACATTCCTCAGAGATTTTGCTCCTTATTGACATGACAGCATCACACAGTTGCTGCAGGTTTGTCGGCTGCATCCATGATGAGAATCTTCCGTTCCACCACGTCCCAAAGCTGCTCTACTGGACTGGGATCTGGTGACTGTGGAGGCCGTTGGAGTCCAGTGAACTCATTGTCATTTTTAAGAAAACAGTTGGAGATGATCTGAGCTTTGTGACATGGTGCATTATTCTGCTGGAAGTAGCATCAGAAGATGCTACACTGTGGTCATAAAGGGATGGACATGGTCAGCAACAATACCAGCAGTCTTAAGCATTGATCCAAGGCAGGATGGATCCATGTTTTCATGTTTCCACCAAATTCTGACCTACCATCTGAATGTGGAGCTGAAAAAGAGACTCATCAGACCAGAAAAGCCGCAGATTTAAACTGATGAGGAATAATGAGATGTAAGAAAGTACGAAAAAAAAAAAAAAAAAGGAGAAATTTAGTGAAAACTGAAGTTAAAAATACAATATCGTAGATGTTGTTGGGACTAAAACAGTTCAGAACCTGAATTCTGCTTGTTGGATTGAAGGCCTTGTTAACAGTCTGTAACAGGGGTGTTTCAGGAGTAACAATGATAACTGGATCCTCTGTGGAGAGGGAAGGATCCCAACCAACACCCACCTCATTTTTCAAACCTTTACCAGAGACTGCTTGTATTAACAAATGCACTGTTTTACAGCTGTGAAGGTCATGTTGACATGCTCACATTCTGCTGATATTTCACCTGAATCCTCTGTAGGACAACCTCACCAGGAGAAATAGACCTGCACAGTTTTACAATATTTTCAACTTACTCCACAGCTGGAAGGTGACAGGCATGTTTAGTATCTGTTGTGTGCATTTTGGATTGGACTGGATTGTATAGCAAAGGTAATTGGTTCTTTAAGGTGAAGATTATTAAAGATGATCTAAGATCTGTCAGTCGGCGTCCTCGGTGGACATATCCCTAAAACAGTGTGCAGTGACTCCGAAACTTAATTTTATTTAGGTGGTGGTTGTTTTAATCATGTATGTTTGCTTTAGTGGATAAAAACAGATTTATTTACTGTTTTACTCAGACTTCAGTGTAATCAAGGTGATTATTTAATTCTCTTTATTGCAACTGTTGTCAGTAAAAGGAAACGCATCAATACTTCAGATTATACTTGTATTTAGGACTACGTGTGTAGCATATTTATATACAAAAGTCAAAGTGCTATACATTAAACATTAAAAGAAATGTGCAAAAGAAACTTTAAAATGTACATTAATAATAGAAGATTTAAAACAAACAAAAAAATGAAAAGGAAATGGAATATAAACCGAACAGGATCTCTCTACAGTGCCGTCGTATAAGGGGGAAAGGTGATGACAATTCTAAGGGCCCACAGTCCATTAGGGCCCACACACACCCCAGGCTCTATGACTAAATTATTGCTTAGGTATAACTAATATAATGCATGTGAATTTAAACAAAGCCACAAAGTCATGCAATATTGTAGTTTTTATCATTTCAAGAACCACCTCACAAAAATAGTTTGGTCCACGGTTTGTTTTTCCTTATGGGAATATGTGCAAAGCTAACTCCTGCATTTTAGGGGGGATAAGATGATGACTCCCCGAAAAACACAAATCTGGAAACCAGAAAAGACTTGAGAGGGAGGCCAGAAGTATGAGCAGCAGAGGAGGGGCCCAGAATATTAAGCATGTCTTCTCTAAGAGTGATGAGAGTAAAAGTATCGAGGGCTTGATCATTCATTCATTGTCTGTAACCACAAACCTTAGATGGGTCGCAGGGGATGGAACCATAACTGACCAAATTCAGACGCCGCTTGAGTATAAATCTGCCTTTAACTGTCATCGGGTGAGAGGTGGGGTACACTCTGAACAAGTCGCCAGTTCATTGTAGAGCAACGATTCCTACTGTAGCTAACTGAACGTTACTAATTTGGAGGCCAACTGCAGTGGACTGTGTTTCACACACTGTCTCTTTGTCAGCGCGACTGGAACAAAAAGACAGATGATTTAATGGGGCGGGTTCTGTGAGGAGTTTGCATGTTCTCCCCGTGTATGCGTGGGTTCTCTCCGGGTTCTCCGGCTTCCTCCCACCGTCCAAAGACATGCATGTTAGGTTAATTGGACACTCTGAATTCTCCCTAGGAGTGAGTGTGTGTGTGCATGGTTGTTTGTCTCTATCTGTGTTGGCCCTGCGACAGACTGGTGACCTGTCCGGGGTGTACCCTGCCTCTCACCTGTTAAAATGCTGGGATAGGCTCCAGCTCACCCGTGACCCGAAATGGAATAAGCGGTCAAGATAATGGATGGATGGATGGATGGGTTCTGTGAGGACTGAAAACTGGAAGAAGAGATGCTGAATCCAAATGTCTACTGTTAAACTGAACTAACCTGCCACAACAGCACAAAATCAGTGCTCCAGTAACATAAGCATTCACTCAGTTATGTAGCTACATTGAATTGTATTATGACACATTCAAGTTCTGCTCAGTAATTATGAGCATTAGGCGAAGGTCAGTTACGTTATTATGTGTTCAGATCTAGTCTAGTAAAATTTTGCGATTGGTGGGACATTTTAATAGCCTAAATGAAAAAAAATAATAATAAAGAAGTTAAATGTTCAAATATTTTTTTGTTGTTTTCACAGAAATATAAAATAAAAGACACCAAATACTTCTTGCCTTACAAGGGAGACATCACACAATTATTTTTCCCCTCTTACATGAGAATTTACTGACACTAAACTGCTTTTGACATAGGTCTTATGCAGGAGGTCATTTTACAGAGCTTGACCTCCACATACATGGCAAAGTGAAAGTGTCTGCATAGAGCTATGGGAGACCAGGGACAGTTGTAACAAGGGACGGTTGTAACACCTTCAATTCCTCCAATCAGAAACAAGCTAGAGCGATGACACTCACTTTGCACATGCTCAGTTAGATTGTCTTCTTGCTAGCAAAGAAAGAGCTACTTTGGAAGTTCACAGACAAAGTTAACACCAAAAGTGTTTTTTTTGAGGTAAAAGTTTAACTTTTCTATCAGATGTATTTTTTGGATACTGTTCTGAGTTTAAATAACTAGGAATCCAAACAAATATTGTTAGAATCACTGTTTTAAAAGCTAAAAATAGAAATTGATTGCATGTGTTAAATTAGCTGTCAAGCTAGTTTAAATGAGGTTAAATCATGGATGGTCACACAGGGACGGTTGTAACGCCTTGTTACAACCGTCCCTGTGTGACCATGTAAACCAGGTCAGTAATTTTTATTTATATTTTAAAATCATAGATCATCATTATAACAAAAAAGAATTAGGAAAATACTAGGTAAATGAAACAAAGCGTTTGCTTACAGCATGCCTAACATCAGAAAGAGGAAGACAGATAGGGGAGTCCCACTTTTTCTGCTGGAGAGGGCTTCAGATGAGATAAAGCAGGGCAAATCAGTGAGGGGAGTGGCCAAATCATATGGCATTTGCCATTTGCCATGTGACCCTGTGTCGCTTTCATAAGAAGAGGAAGAAGCTGGAGTGCCAGGGATCGAATTCACTTCCCAGAGTAGGGTACTGGACTCCCAAAAGGGTTTTCTCCACAGAACAGGAAATCCTTCTGAAAAAATACCTGATGGAGGCAGCTGATTTGTACTATGGGTTGTGCCCAAAGGAGGTAGGCTAGCCTACATATTAAGCTAGAGTTGGCTATTTGTAGACTTTTCTACTTATTTACAAAGGTTTATGATATATGCAATAGCCTACAAATAAACTTGCTTGCTATAGGCCTGTCATGTACAAGACTATTCAAAGTGACTTACATAAAACATTGAAAAAATATCTTAATTTCATTTTAGGTACGAAGGTTTGCCTATGAGTTAGCAAAGGCCTACAACTGTCACTATCCTGAAACCTGGGCAGAAAAAGGGATGGCTGGAGCTGACTGGTTTACTGCTTTTTTGAAAAGGCACCCAACTCTTTCCATCAGAAGCCCTCAGCCTACCAGCCTCTTGCGGGCAACAAGTTTCAATAAATGCAATGTCAACAAGTTTTTTGACAACCTGTCAGCTGTCCTGACCAAACACAAATTAGATGCCCAAGCCATCTGGAATATGGACGAGACAGCCATCACCACTGTCCAAAATCCTGAAAAGACTGTGGCCAGAAAAGGAGTTAAGCAAGTCGGCGCAGTGACGTCTGCAGAACGGGGTTCTCTCATCACACTTGCATGTTCTGTAAATGCCTTGGGGAATTCCATCCCACCACTGTTCATATTCCCCCGCAAAAAGTTCCAGCCTTTCTTTACCAACAATGGCCCTCCCGGCTGTATTGGTACGGCAAATGGGTCTGGGTGGATGCAAGAGGAAGACTTTTTGGTCTTCCTCAGGCACTTCCAGATTCACACCAAGTCCTCACTGGAGTCAAAAGTGCTGCTACTTCTTGACAATCATTCCTCCCACCTTTCTGTGAAGGGAATCGATTTTTGCAAGAGCCATGGGATCATCCTTCTCTCATTCCCCCCACACTGTTCCCATAAGCTGCAGCCCTTAGATCGCAGTGTGTATGGGCCACTGAAAAGGTTGGTCAACAACTGCTGTGACAGCTGGATGAAAGCTCATCCAGGAGTCACAATGACCATTTATGATCTGCCAAACATTGTGAAGAGTGCACTTCCCCTGGCTGCAACGCCATCAAATATTCAGGCAGGGTTTGCATGAACTGGAATTTGGCCTTTTCAAAGAGACGTCTTCAGTGAAAATGAATTTGCACCATCTCTTGTCACAGACAGTCCACTGCCAGCGGTAACACCAGAGGTTCCATCATCCACTGCAGCTGCATCTACAGTGGATGCAGCTGCACCCACACCCAGCAACTGTATGGAGCATGCAGCTCCAACACCCACTGTGGCAGTGGGATCCTCCATGCCACTTGCAGCATCCTTCCCTGTCGTACCATGTGTGGTGCCTGAGCATGAGCCATCATCCTCTGCTATGGATACAACCTTTTCACCTGTGTCGATCCGTCCACATCCCAAAGCTGGACCACGAAAGCAGACAACAAAGGGGAGGAAGAGAAGAGTGACTGCTATACTTACAGACACACCCATAAAACAACAGCTGGAGGATGAGAAAAAAGGATCTAAAGCAAAGAGAAAAATGAATTTCACCAACAAAAAACCCTCCAAACCCAGCAAGAAGAAAAAAATTTAGGACACATCCTCTGATGATGAAGAAGACTACTGCATTGTGTGCCTGGAGAGCTACTCCAGGTCAAGGGAAGTCTGGCTCCAATTTTGGTCCTGTAAAGCCTGGGCCCACAAGGAATGCACAGCTGGAGGTGACTTTTACACTTGCCACAACTGTGAGTCAGAATGAACACCCCCACCCCACCACCAACCACCACCCCTCCACACCCAGCCATCAGTTTACTTCTTCAAACAGTTCTACAGGCTTCATAACGATCTTCCCCTGAGACTGTGGTGAAACAAATCCTCACCTCTGTGATTTTGCAGTCAGTGTTAAGAGTTTAGTGTATTCTCAATGTTAGCTGAGATTTGGTTTCTGTTTCTGTTCTACCCATTAAATATTTTTTTTGCATTACAGTTGACAGCGTCCCCTCTTTTTTGTCAGGCAGTGTGAAAGAATGAACAGTGATAATCTTTTTTTATTTTGAGCATTTAACTTATTAATCATGTATATTTTAGACATGTTACAACCGTCCCTGGCATGTGTTACAACCGTCCCTGTGCACTGGGACGGTTGTAACAGTGGATTGTCTGCATTTAAATCAATTTTGCAACCTATACATATTTCACAAAACCACTTAAATTGATTGTTTCAGTAGTAAACACATTGAAGTTTATAATATAGCAAATTGGCTGCTCTGATGTAAATGGTTTTTGAGTTATTAAAAAAAATCCCAAAAAGTGTTACAACTGTCCCTGGTCTCCCCTACTGAGAAGCCCGTTTAGATTTTTTGTATTCTTCATCAGTTTCCATGAAAAAAATATTTAATGTTCACAAAAGCAATATATAATGGATCAATAAGCCTTTATGCTCTGCTGCTTCAGAATCAGAAATGACCGCTTCTTCTGAGTCCAACCCTCAGGTTGGACTCAGAAGAAGCGGAGATGGAGATGAAGGTCTGAAGCAGACCTTCATCTCCAGCAGTCCAATGATGCCTTTGAGGGTGACTGGGTGAGATACACTGGTTGGCTGTTTTGGTTTGTTAGTGAACTGCTGTACAATTGGTAATTACCAAGACATTAATCAACCCATAAGCTATTTCAATTATATAATCAATAGCAAAATAGAGGCTAAATTTATTTATAACTCAACTTAAGTCACTGTCCTTGGTGTTGACAGAGCCAGGCCCATGTCCCCAAAGCAGGGCTCCTTCAGATAGCAAAAGGATTTGTTTAAGGGACAAAAAAGGGCCACTTTAAGTTACTGTGTTTTTTACACATCAGTGCTTGATGGTTACCCACTACCTATTTGTTGAGTGTTTTATTGAAAATATATTTGCAACCAGACATGTAATATTGTGGTTTAAATAGTTATGGGTACCATAGCATGAAAATCAGAGAAATGAAATAACTAATAATGCATCATTTACATAATAATACAACTACTACATTGTAAAGAAGAAAACAAATTGGGTGCAATTCATCAGGCACCATCAAGAACACTGAAAAACATAATAATACAGACAAAAAACTAGACAACAATCCTGGGTAGAGGGGCCGATGGCGATATTCTTTCTGGGGACCCAGAGTTCCTAGTAACTGCCCTGTCTGTCCATCTTGGCCAAAAAACCAACCCAAACTGGTGTTAACCATAAATCTGGACCTTCTACTGTTTTATCATCATATTTAAGTGATGTGAATAGAAACATGGAATTTCTTATCTAAAATTGTAATCCACACACTCGTCACTCTGAGTCTTGGTTTTGTTTTGACAGCAAGAAGGACAAAGGACTGCTAAACGCAACTTAATTCAACTTCATTACCGGGAACAATTTCCTTCATGCACCACTTCGCCTTCTCTTTTCTCTTCCAGTAGAAGTTGCAGTAGCATATAGAACAGATGAAGTGCAATAAAAGTTACAAGCAAAGTACAAAAGAAACATTGAAAAGTACATATTTTTTTAAGAATTAAACCAAATTTAAAAACAAAAAGTGAATTGAGTAAAAACAGAACAAGATCTGTCCATAGCTGTGTCCCAACTCAGGGTCTGCACACTTCGAAGTGTGGATTTGTCGGCTATACATCATCGTGGTGCACCAAGCACTGTCCCAATCCGAAGGAGCCTCCAAATTCACCCTACAAATCGGCACTTTGTTTGGCCTCAGACGAAGGCTGCTGGTGATGCATCCTTTGCGGCCTCTCTTCTCCCAGAATTCGTTGCGCACAAGATGGTGGTGAATGAGCAACCAAGCTCAGAAGTTTTTTTTTGTGTGTGTGTGTGTATGTGTGTGTGTTTTTCAACTACACTTCAGTAGAAACATGACAAAATCAAGAACATTAAAACATGGTGGTTAAATGGTGACATTAAAATTCTGAAATATTTTATATTTTTAAGGGATTAATGAAGTGTCTACTGGCTGGAGAACAACAGAGCCTCATTACCCAGTTGGTGTTAATGTTCACTAAAGTGTTCTATGATATGCAAAAAGTAATTTCATTGGTTTAAGTGATTCAACGTCGTTGCTATGTTGTTGCTATGGGAAATTCTTGTTGGCTAGGTAGACTGTTTCATTTCATTAACGTTTAGCGGAGTGTGTAGACTACGGAGGACACTCGGTAGCCTACCTAGTCTGCACACTCTAAAGTGTGCAGACCCTGAATGGGACACAGCTCATCTCAGCAAGAATTTCATCCATTCTGGTCCTCCACTGTTATACAGGCTCAATGCAGTCATAAACACTTTGTGGTTGCAAATGAATGTTTATTTGTAAATCAAGCTATGTCAACTTATTTCAATTCAAGTTAATCCGTAGTAAAGAATTTATGACTGTAAACACAGATTTATAAAGAAAAATAGAAATGCTGTTTCAAACATCAGTTCGCAGATCCAAAGCAAAGAAAAAACTTATGTTCAATTCTGAAGGTGCAAACACAGATTTTTTTTTACCTTTTTGACCATAAGTCTTCCCAATCTCTACTGTTTTATAATTACATTTGCTAATTCTGTACCCCATTTGGATGATGTGAACAGAAATACAGAATTCTGTATCTATAATATCACTAAACATGCTCATCACCACGAGTTTTGGTTCTGTTTTGATGGCTGTTTCAAAAGAGAAAATTTACTTCTGATTTAGTAAAGGCAAATTGTTCAGATTAGTTCCCAAACATCAGTTTCTAAATGCACAACTCCCAGAGCCACCATCTGACGTTAGTCTCCTGCTGCAGTGGTATGCATATTTTAGTAATTAAAAATTCTAGCAGCAGAGGGGCTCTACTTCTGTAATGACTCTTTTTATTAGGAGATCAATTAAAATTAATGACTATTACTCTGTGGTAATTTACAGCTTGCAATTTATATCAAGAGAGAAACGTATCACTTAAAACATGTAACAGGTTTCAGTCTAAAACTCATTTTTGAATGTATTGTGAATCTTCTTGTATATTTCTCTGTAATATTGTCATCTTTGATATTTCTGTGAATGTGGAAAGACTTGGTGTTGTCTTTTTCACAATTTTTTCATTTTAACTTTGGCATTTTTGACACCTTTCTGCACTTTTTCAGCCTTTTGCTGTTTCATGGAGATACCCGGGAGGTTGACTTGTGTTAATAAGGAAAAACTGCTCCACCAACTCAATTTCCATAAACATGAAACATCATTATTAGAACAAAAAACATGATAATGTTACTATCCTTTAAAACAATGTCAGAAATTCTTCATAAAGTCTTTTGGGAATTAAAATGTTTTAAAGAATGTGAATGAAACTTTATTTGTATTGCATTTTTCAGACATAGCAACCAGGTGTAAACATACATACAAAGAAACATAATTTAGAGCAAAGATAAGAGCATAGCAGGATGCATAAAAACAGCTTCTCCAAGCACAGAAGACAAATACAAGTTAAAAGAATAATAATGCAGCACAAAAACAAAAGAATAGTTAAATGCAAGAGTTAAGATACGTTTTAAGAAGTAAATTAACCTTTTAAAGCCCGACTTAATAGAAAATGTGGCAAAAAGACACTTTTTTTAAATATAAAGTCTTTATTTGACTTGGAAGGTGCATAAAAAAAAGCAACTTCTCCATGTTTGGTCCTAACTCTGGATATAGAAAGCAAGTATTACCTGATGAAATAAGCTGCCTGGAAGGTCCAAAAATCTGCTTTTTGTTGGAAAGGGAGCCAGCGTAAAGACCTCAAAACAGGAGTGATATGATCCTTATTTCTGGTGTGAACTCGAGCAGCTGCATTCTGGATCAGTTGCAAATGTCTGATCAACTTTTGTGGTAAACCTGTGAATCGACTGTTACAGTAGTCCAGCCTGCTGAAAATAAATGCATGAACCAGTTTTTCCAAGTCACTCTGACACATAAGTCCTTTAATCCTGGAATTATTCTTCAGCTGATAAAAGGCAGTTTTTGTAGGTGATTTAATGTGACTGTTAAAATTCGGGTCAAAATCCAGAATAACATCTACGTTTCTGACTTGATTTGTGCACCTTAACATTGTTTGTTTTGTACCAAAAATAATCACATTTCAACTGTTCCTGTTCAACTGTAAGAAATGAGAACATATCCAGTTATTTATTTCCTTAAACGTAACGAGGTCTTATAGAGGACTGCAATTCCCTGGTTCTATGGTTGTATATATTTGTGTGTTATCTGGTAACTAATCTTCTTATCTTTTATAATCAGAATGATTGGAAGAAAGTAAATGCTGAATAGAAGAAGCCCCAGAATAGATCCCTGTGGTACTCCACATGTCATTTTTCTGTGCTCAGGTGTGCAATTGCCAACACCCACCAAGTAGTCTTTATTTATTTGTCAAATATGATTTAATCCAGTTTAGTGCCGCCAAAGAGACCCAACAAATCGTACAGTCTATTCAATGGTATATTATGATCAGTTGAGTCAAATGCTGCTCGCAGATCCAATAAAACTAAGATAGAGGTGTTGCCTTTGTTTGTGTTTAAATGAATGTCCCTTATTACTTTAACAAGAGTAGCTTCCATGCTATGCACGGAAACCTGACTGGAAAATGTCAAAGTAGTTTAATTAGTTTAGTAGTTTAGTTAGAATTTGGTTCAGCTGTTGATAGAAAGCTTTTTCTATTATTATAGTCATCAATTGGGAGTTTGATATCTGCCTGTAATTCTTTATTTGAGATGGATCCAGATTGATCTTCTTTAATAGTGGCTTGATAGCTGCTGTATTTAGAGCCTATAGAAAGACACCTAACAGAAGAGATGCATTAATAATCTGCAAGAGGTCAGGGGCTGAACAATCAGAAAAATTCTTAAAAATGTTTGCTGGAAGAATGCAGTTTTCTGCTTTTAGAGTTTCAGACTAGTACAGAAGTCAGTGTTCTTTGTTTTGTGGTTTGTTCTTGCTGCTCTGAACATCACAGTTACAACCAAAGCCTAACCCAGAAGAAGGCCCGGAATACTAAGGTTGTAACCGTTATGACTTTGCTTTTGGGGTCTGAGCTGTTCCTTAGAAGCCTTGAGCTTTGCATTTGGCTGTCTGCTTCTTGGCTTGTTTTGTAGCCAGAAGTGACTTTTGCTTATTTGGAAAGCAAGGTACTGTAGAGCTGCAGAGCGACTCATAAAACCTGGAACCATGAAAAGAATGTATCTTTGAGGAGTCATATCTGTTTGATGTTGGCATTATTTTCAGAGACACCACCTGCACGCTGATCCTTCCAGATCATTATTATACCATAATGACTTGCAGGAAAATTGTATGGAGTTAGTAAAACTTGTCAGAAGTTTTTGAATGGAAGAGTAATTAGCAGGTTAAGATTCTATGATTTTCTTCTAATGTTACAGGAACCAAAAACAGACTTCAAATGTACTCAGTATGAGACTTTAATATATCAGGAGACAGGAAAGAAACCCTGAAATGAATGTATATGATGCTGCTTTCATGTTTCCATATCCAGCCGTCATTTTTGGAAGATAAATTAGGGTGTCTCAGTCTAAAAGCTTTTGATCAGAATTTGTCTGCTGACCCATAATAAGTAGTTTTCCCAGGCTTGAGCAGAAATATAGCCATTTTCCTGGCTGCACCTTATAAACATCTTTCTACAAAATATAGTTTAGTGCAAAATTCTTGAGCCACCGCTCATTTTTTATAGACCAGGAAAACAGGACATAGGTGCCCAGATTTATTTACTTGTTAAAACATAATTATATTTGGTGTAATCACCTTTAACACACTCTCAACCCTCTTAAACAAGCTTTCTTGTTATTTCTGTAAGTTGTCTTTAGGAATAGTTCCCCAGACTTCTCTTCTTTGGATGTTTCTCCCTTTTGTTCCATTCTCTGTCAAGACGATCCCACACTGCTTCAATAATGTTGAGCTTCAGGACCTGGGGAGGATTCATCCCTCCATCAGACATGTTTTTTTCTGACTTTTAGTCCAGTTCATGTGTCATGTGGCATACCTCTGCCTTTTCTCCCAGTTTTCTGTCTGTTAAAATAGCTTCTTGACAGCCACAGGGCTTCTGAAACTAAAGGTATTGATGCATCTCTCAGGTCCTGTGTCAGGTCTTTGCTGGATTTGTTTCTGTTTCTTCTTTTGTTCGCCACTTGTCCAGTTTACTCAAATGTTTAAAGAATTTGCTCCACACCATGCTGTGATATGCTAAGTTTTCAGCTAATAGTACCTTGTTGCTGTAAAATGAATATTTTATATCAAACTGTGTGATCTTTAGCATTTTTCATTGATGCAACTAAAGAAACGGGGACAAAATGTGTCATTGTTAAAGGCTGCTACTGACAAAGACCCAATTTAACTGGCTCATGCCTAAGTTCTATGTTTACACACAACATTGGTTCATCCCCTGAGTTACAAGCCTTTTTTATGCACACAATTTATCAGTAATTGTGATGCATCTTAAAAAAAAATCCTTAGAAAATGAGGGAAAAGTCAGAAAAACCATGAGCCCTTCAGAAAGCCTGCAGAACTGTCGCTGATGATCATTTAAAAAGATTACAAGAATGTCTAACCTATAAGAAACTAAATTTAAAGGAATTAACAGAGCTGTAGGTGCCTCCTATGTCCACATATCTTGCTTTTTGATCGGTTGTGTGCTGTCACATCCTTGCTTTAGGCCATCTCATTGAACAGTCTTATCAAGGAGACAGAGCAGATGTAAGCAGGGGGTCTGGATGTGAAGGAGAACTGTGCAGAGTAGTGGTCATACTACAACAAGGAGATGACTCTTTCACACCTGTCAGACAGCCACACTGATGCTTAAAGATGGCCGAGGAGGGTTTTTCCATGAATGTGTGTGTTGTGTGTGTGTGTGTGTGTGTTATGTAGCTGTTTAATGTTACTGGCTCAGCACAGCACATATCCACATATGATAAACATATGATGACAGCAGAGGGCTAAGGGCCTCAGGTTCACCGCGAGGCGAACATACAGTCAGAGCTGCTGTTTTTAAATAAATGTAGTCCTTGTCATTCAAATCCAGTGTCATTGTTGGTTGCTGCGTGGAGCGTTAATGCCCGTGTCAGCGCTTCGTCAAACTCCGACTGACCTTGAGCATCTGTCTGGATAGTTGAACAAAGCCTATACATGAATACCGCTCCTGTAATATGCGTTGACATTGATTTGATAACAGTAAGATTAACATATAGAGAGAGTTGTTTCCATCTGAATTGCCCTGCACAGCACATATAACATACATTATTAAAACTGAACAGGAGGGAAGTGACAACAAATATTCCCTTAATATATCAGCTCTTCCTCTAACCGACCACTGCTGTAGCTTCTAATTATTTTCTCTTGAACCCGTGAGGAGTGTATCAGATGGACACGTTCTTTCTTTATCTGTTGCTTGCAGAGGTTGTGTGACCTGCAGTATTAAAAGGTACATTAGACTGTGGAAAAATCAGATAAAGTCAGATTAAAGACGACTGATGGTCATAAACTAAACTGCTTTTTATCTTGGAGCTTACACATTTTTATTGCCTCATCACTGGTGAGATTGACATTAGTTAGTGAAGTGAATAAATTTGAATACTTCTATGACTCAAAACTAGACATTCAGACCATTCAGACTTCTTTAAGGTCACCAGTTTTTCTTTTAAGCAGCTTCCTTTTCAGCTGCAGAGTCCTTTACATAAACATAACATGTAGTTTTTGCCCTGCAGCTCTTTAGAGCAATGTTTTGATAAGCAGGTTCCCTTGTAATGCACAGGGCCATGCAGAGACCTTTTGAGTGGCAGGTGCTCCAACTTAAACATCAAAAAGGCCTCATGAAAAAAGATTTTTACAAGCCAAAATTTACAGCCTTGGTCCCCCCCAAAGATGCCGTGAGGCTGACATGTTCCTTGACTATAGTGTAGGTCATTATGACTCGAACCCACAGAAAAAATAAAAAACGCACCACTGGCATCAAACGTTGTAATTACATAAATCAATAAACATCTCAGTTTCTTTGCTGGAGGGTGTGTATTTGGGGATCTGATGTGACTACCAACTTTGTCTGGGAAAGCTTTGAACATAAAATGTTGAGATATTTGTAACATGTTCAGATGTTGAACAATGATGTAAGCAGGCCCTTCTTTACATCTTTAGAGGATGCATGAGCCCTTTGTATAGGCTTTATTTTACAGAGGAGAATTCCATCAGTGGAAAGCAAAAGCTGTATGCCAACCATGACTGCCAACAAGATTTTGTCTGAAAGAGAGAAGATTATCAGCTATCCATGGCGAAACAGATGAAGGAAAAGTAAAGTTTTATGGGTCTTTGGTGTCTTTAATTCTGCCATCCTGCTCTGTAAAACTGCCAGTTGAGGGCAGGGGCAAGAAGACCTCAAGAAATCATGTCTACTTGTTAAAAAAGGGCCTTATGTCTCATCTCAAGGACCATGTGTAGATTAACCCACAGCTGGGGTCAATAACTTAAACCCCTTAGAGTGAAAGTGAATTAAAACCTACACTCACTGAACCTGTTTTAAATGTTCGTCCTCTTTAGAAGGGAGGAGACACCTTTTCACTGTTCTTTTCAGAGGATTTGTTTTGTTTACAATGATGGAGAGGAAAACTACCATTCTATCTGGTCTAAGTACGTGTTGGCACACTCGAGGTTGCAGGGATCTCTGTGTCTCTAATAATAATAATAATAATGATAATAATAAACAGTGTATTATGGTGCTTTTACAGTATTTAACCAGTAAGTATGGATGGGCTGCACGGTGGTGTGGTGGTTAGCACCGCAGCCTCACAGCAAGAAGGTCGCCGGTTCGAATCTCGGCTGGGGGGAGGTTCGAACCTTGAGGGTGGTGGCCTTTCTGTGTGGAGTTTGCATGTTCTCCCCGTGTCTGCGTGGGTTCTCTCCGGGTTCTCCGGCTTCCTCCCACCGTCCAAAGACATGCATGTTAGGTTAATTGGACACTCTAAATTCTCCGTAGGAGTGAGTGTGTGTGTGAATGGTTGTTTGTCTCTATCTGTGTTGGCCCTGCGACAGACTGGTGACCTGTCCAGGGTGTACCCTGCCCCCAGTTAAAATGCTGGGATAGGCTCCAGCTCACCCGCGACCCGAAATGGAATAAGCGGTCAAGATAATGGATGGATGGATGGATGGATAATATGCTTTAAGCTTTTGTTTTTTGATTATATTTTTCTTAATTTGTGGGGATTTTTTTTTTTTGGTCAAAATCCAAGGACGAACTGAGACAGGGAAGAAAAAGCCAAATACAGGATTATCAGGTGTGACGTGGTTCTGTTGGCTTCATCGGGCCGTGATCTTCAGCTCTCACTGGAGCAATTCGCAGCCGAGTGTGAAGCAGCTGGGATGAGAATCAGCACCTCCAAGTCCGAGACCATGGTCCTCAGCCGAAAAAAAGGGTGGAGTGCTCTCTCCGGGTCTGCGATAGGGTCCTGCCCCAAGTGGAGGAGTTCACGTATCTCGGGGTCTTATTCACGAGTGAGGGAAGGATGAAGCGGGAGATCAACAGGCGGATCGGTGCGGCATCTGCAGTGATGCAGACTCTGCACCGGTCTGTCGTGGTGAAGAAGGAGCTGAGCCAAAAGGCAAAGCTCTCTATTTACCGGTCGATCTACGTTCCTACCCTCACCTATGGTCACGAGCTGTGGGTAATGACCGAAAGAACGAGAAATTCGAATACAAGCGGCCGAAATGAGTTTTCTCCGCAGGGTGGCCGGGCTCTCCCTTAGAGATAGGGTGAGAAGCTCGGTGATCCGGGAGGGGCTCAGAGTAGAGTCACTGCTCCTCCACATCGAGAGGAGTCAGATGGGGTGGCTCGGGCATCTGGTTAGGATGCCTCCTGGACGCCTCCCTGGTGAGGTGTTCCGGGCACATCCCACCGGAAAGAGGCCCCGGGGAAGACCTAGGACACGCTGGATGGACTACATCTCTCGGCTGGCCTGGGAACGCCTCGGGATCCCTCCGGATGAGCTGGTGAATGTGGCCGGGGAGAGGGAAGTCTGGGTTTCCCTGCTTAGGCAGCTGCCCCCGCAACCTGACTCCGGATAAGCGGAAGAAAATGGATGGATGGAGGATTATCAGGATTTTCAATATTTTCTGTTAAAAAGAAGGAAGCAATGCTGTCACAACGTGAGCAGAATGCAAAAGAACAAAATGATAGCATGCAGCAGCAGGAAATTGCCGTATAAACAAAGTAAAGCATTCACATGTTGACTGTTTTCAGGGATATTAGCTCCCACATTAGCACAGCTAACACTACGACTGCATGCGGCGCCATGTTCAGAAAAGATCGGATGTTTTAAAGGTAATGGGAACTTTGAGCATTACATCAATACATAAAGAATTCTGAAAGAAATCTGCTCATAAACTGGTAAAAGTACACCAGAGTTTTTTTAAATACCGCATTTCAGAAGTCCATGTAGACAGACCAGATCCGATTATTACAATTATCTGATTTCTCCCAGTTAGCGACTGGCCGTGTAAACTTGTGCTGAAAACAAAAATTAAACCAACAAGAACCAGAACCCAGGAGAAGACAGGATGGTGGCTGGACTGAGTTGAAATAAAATAGAAATCACAAAGAATGACAAATAATGATCTGGAAAAGAACAAGTAAGAACTAAACAGAACCAAAAACCCACAGACCATGACATTTTTGCGGTGTTCACTAGTCTCTAAACTCGGCCTCCCTTTGACCAGCAGGTTTACAACATTGCAGCATACATGAATAAATGCAAATGGAAAGTCATAGAGTCGTGGTGTCGCAGATATCCATATCCAGGAGGGAATGTGTCTCATATGTGTAGTGGACAGTATTTATAAGCCAGTATAGGCTGTGCATTTTATGGCCATTATTACCCTGAACCCCAGCTTGTGCACCATATGTGTGTGAGACAAGATGAGTAAGAGCTGGAGCAGCGTGGAGGAGGCTCGGGCTTGTGGAGGCAGCTAGGCTGATTTGCGGCTTTATTCCAGCGCGTGGGTCCTTTCAGGCTCTGTTGCCTGTAACAGGTTGATGTGATAAACTCTGCAGCCGAGCCAGTCAGATGTGGCACATTGGAGGCGCCCTCCTCCTCCTCCTCGCTCTTCCTCGCTCCTCTCCCCCTTGGCCTGGTGTCTCATTGTGTCGCTGAGGGGCTTCAGTGTGCTGGCATTACACTTTCACACGGCAGTAATTGATTTCTTTAATTTGCTTCAAGAGAAACTGTTGTCAGCCAACCAAGCAGCCATTTTTCAGGCCACTTTAATTAAATGCCAGGTCTTTAGGTGTGATATGAAATTCGTTTGGCTGCTCTGATCTTCTACTCCTCAGACAATTCATTAACATTTTCCTTTCTGCCTTTATGTTTTACACAAAGCTTAAAAAAAAAGTGTTCATCAGTGACATTTCCATTCTCGCACCATACATTCAATCATTTATTTAAGAGCATTTAAGCTCGAGATTAAATGCAGTGTGGCTGTTTCACATGAGATAATACAGAGTTTGTAGAGCCTCAGTCAGCCGAGGAATTGATGAGAATAAAAACGCAGGCCTCCAGCTGGGTTTCTTTTCTTCTCAGACCTGTTCTGCCATTGATTGTCACTCTTTTGGGTAACTAAAATGTACCAGAAGACATGGTGATGATACAATTACCTGCAGAGTGTCCATGTTCTGCACCTTTGATACCAGCAGTTATATTTGTGTCTCTCAGAACAACAAAGTCTGTAATCTGTGGGTAATTACAGGTGTAACACAATCAGATCACTCCCACTCCTCACGTGTAAAACTACGCGGGGCAGGTGTATCCGCTGGAGCAGCACAGCCTTTTATTTCAGCTCTAGCAGGAGGGCAACAAGCACACCTCCCTAATAATATCTCGATGCCTCCCCACTCGTTCTGACTCAGAGATCTTCTAAAAGGCCCCCTTTCCACTCATCGTCTCAGAGTGGCCTTCTTCTCATGGAGAACAGCAGCTGCCTCTTCTTACCTCCCACCATACGTCAACACACCAGCAGCACTCTGCAGCCTTTTTATCTTTACCTTCATGCTTACCCAACATTACGCTGTGCTTGTGTGAGACTGTTTAAAAAAGAAGTGGTTATTTCTAAAAGGGATGTTACTCTTATCTAAGTATATTCAGCCCTATAATTAAAAATGACAGCTGTTAACTGCATGACATAGTTAACCTTTAAGTCCTTACGGGACAGAATGATACTGGATGGAAGTTTCTGCATCAGTTTCTGCAGAATACAGGGATGACCTGAACAAAACAGTTTTAATTTCTTTGGTACATTTGAGGAGGACCAAGATGCTTGTAGGCAGACCGAGTCCGCTTCTTTGATTAGAATTTGAATTCATTTGCACATTCACAATACCCCAAATGAAGCAGACTTTTCGAGATTCAAATAAAAAAAGAGGCTGATGTGTATGCAGCCTTAATAACATCAAAGGTTGTCGCACTTATGGACTAAGGGGTGATAAGATACTAGGGCTGGGCGATATGGCCTAAAAATAAAATCTCTGATTTTTTATAGCCAAATCCAATTTCCGATTTTAATCGATTTTTTTTCTTTTCCTTTACAAAACATAAAAAACTTATTAAAAACATTTATTTATTTATATGAATGAATGCCAGCAAAAATAAAGCATAATGATATGTCATAATTTTACACCAATTACTTTATATCTTAGATAGAAATATGCAACACAACTGCATCCATGAATTCTTTCAATCTGGATCCTTATCATACAGGATCCACTGCAGAAATAATTTCCCTGATGTAGGTTGTCTCTTAACGAGAGTTTGTAGGCTAAAGTTGACTTCTGCATCTCATAGAGGCATGGGTGAAGGGTCAAGTCACTGAAAATCTGTCAGACAAACACTGTTCTGGTGTGGAGGGAGAGCTAAGTCTGCTGCTAACTAACTATGGAAAAAAATCCAGATTTTCAAAAAAATAAATCGCCAGAAATGGAAAATTCGATTTATCGATTTCATCGATTAATCGCCCAGCCCTATAAGATACCTTTTTAGGTAAACTCCAAGTCAGTTAAATTTGGTTCGTGTCTAACATCTCCACTATGAGAACCTGGAAAACAAATAGGATCTCATCCAAAAGAGGATCATATTAAAGATTTTTTTGTCTGACCAAAGAGCTTCATTCATGATTACTTAATTAGGAAGCCAGATCTAGAGTTTGTTTGATGTCTTGCAGGTCTGTGGACAGTCCTCTCCACGTCATGGCTCTGTTTTCACATTGACACACTTTATTAACTTTCAGACCTTATGTGTCTTCTTAATAATGTCAAATAAATTCAGTTACATGGAGCTGAGCTGCAGTTAAGTTGTGGAAACATGTCAAGGATCGCTGATCAAAGCAGTTCAGTACTTGTATAAATTGGATATTTTAATTTTTAATTTTTTTTAAACATTCAATAAATTAAGAAAATACACCAATTACCCATTCTGCTTTGACGTGGTGTAAGATTTTGTGCAGACAAAAATAAATAAATAAATAAATAAAAGAAACCCAACATAATATGAGTCTAAAACAGAACAAAATGAGGAAACTTTGAAGGGTCTGAAAACTTCCCTTATGCACTGTACAGTCATTCTTTTAGGAAAGTTTCCCTGAGATATCATTAATCCAAGGATAAGAGAGTCCTCATCATTCTAACCTTTTTTCTTGTCTAAGTGAAACATGAAATACGGTAATGCTTAGAAGGCATCGTTTGTGTATTGTGTTTATCAGTCATAAACCCACACTCTCTCCTGACAGCTTATTGAAGCAGTGAGACTCATTTTCTCTGACAGTTAGCATTTTTCAGGCTGTCTTTTTTGAGCTCATCATCTGTGACTGCTCATCATCTGTAACTGTGACGGCCATAATGTTGGGCTGTTAGTCAGATTTTCTCCCTGGTTCATTTCTGTAGTAAAGATATTATTCCCTTCATTGCAGAGGGACACGTTACAAAAAGACTACAGACACTTCCTGCAGGTTAACACACCGACACCTTTAGGTCTGACTCTGCACTGTAAAATCAAAAGCAGCTGAAATCCAAACAATGTTAGAGCTACTAACTACCTGCAATGTTACAAGATAAAAAAAAACAGAATAAAATCTCGTCATTGGAATAAAAACTAACATTAGAGAGCTTTTGAGGGTTTGTTTGAATCTTACTGCCCCACACTGCTTCCTGGGGAAATTCATGCGTGTTTATGTCCTAAATATGGAAAGCAGATCATACAAATCATTTAACAAACACTTAGAATTGAGTGTCTTATTACAAACAGCATCTAAGCTCTCATTTAAAAGTTTGTATTTAAAAAAAATATAAAAGGACTCTAAAATGCATTCACGAACATCCTGTTATATGATTTCAATTCTTACTATGAGACATTATGATAATATATTATAGTTGTGGATAAAAATAAATGGTAGCATGATTTCCTCTACACTGTAAAATCCAACAAGTTGGTTTTATTCCCATAAAATATGCAAAAAAAAAAAACATTTTTAACTGAAGCAGTTTCAGTTTGTGGAACTACAGTTAACGCGATAAGTCAGTAAGTTGTAAGTACATGACGTGCAAGAAACTTGGTGTTCAAATCCATGTTATTTAGAGGTGATGCTTCATGAAATCTTAATTTAATTTATACATATGATTCAAAGTTCACCTCATTTAGATTAGTTCATTAACTTAAATTGTTCTTTTTAGCTGCTCTGCAGCAGGAGTACAGTGATCTTTGCTAAACTAATGTCAGACCACCGACTTTTCTGTTAAACTCTATGCAAAAGACGGATACAGAGTATTTGTCCATCTTCTGTCATTCACATGCATAATCTTTATCCATTTTTGAGGTGCAGTACCACCAGAAACCACAGAGGCAATGTTGAACAGGGTAGCTGATATGTGACAGGAGCAAAGACGTCCTCACAATGTAATTAATGGCCACACAGTCCACCACTGTCTACTGCTGCCTTTTTTATGTCTCTTTCTGAGATTATACGCCATCATGATCTCCTCCACCGAGGCGAACTCTGAACTCTGCACTGCCCTCTGATGGATGTATTGGCTAACAACCATGCAAACGTAAGGAATGCATAAAAGTATGAAAGCAGTGACATTTGAAACTGACGTACCTATTTACGTATGTAAAGGGAACATAAATGGGTCTTTACACTGCAGCAGCTGCCTGGACAATTGTACCTTTAGCAGCAAAAAGAAGTTCACATCCCTGTGCGGTGACCCCCCTCATCATCACCATTTTCACATCTTATTTGTATTGATTTGACTTTAGTACATCATGCAATGTTTTGTTCTCTAAATACCATCAGACTGATTTAAGATGAGTGTTAATAAAACTAGATTAAAATTATGTAATATCCAATGAATATATAATATTAAAGTCAACATTACAATTTAGAGTGTAGGAAAATATTTTACTGGATGTAAACAAGACAACTGTTGGTCAAACTTAGTAGATTAAAAGAGTAATCAAAGAAATAAACATTGAAACATCTTTGCATCAAAAATCCTTCTAATGCCAAGTAGATCCTCCTCACTACCAGAAGAACTCTGACCAGTAAGGACGTGGATAAAGAACTGGGTTGTTTGGGCCTTCAGGGTTGTAGGTTGCACTCGCTTTTCCACAGATCTAAACAGATTGGTATCTGAGGAGTTGTGGGGGTCACATGAATGACTCTGCTGTTACTGTAGGGAAGCGCGGCAAAACAAAAATATACCTACAAATACAAATACAGTACCCTGAACCTGCCTCTGACATATGAGGAGTGTGTGAGCCGTCTAACATGGATGACTTTCACTGTACAAGATGAGCAGCGTCAGTCAGCAATTTTAATGTTGTGGCCGATACCGTCGCTGTTTGTTGTCGAGCCTGCAGCATTCTGATGCTAATGTTGGTCATCTGGAAGGTCACGACCTGCATTAACACATGCCAGGATAAATTTGGCTGATTAAGCAGCTGGTCCAGGTGGATGACGTCCCTATTTACACTTGTCTAGTTGTCAGATATGAGGGTTACATTCCTGTGATGAAGCACCCTTACAGGAATGTTTTTTTTTTCCTTCTTCTTCTTTTGTATACAAGAGGAAAATTTAAAAAAATCTAGTAACAACACCTATTGGCAAACACAGCAACTATCTGGATGCCCCACCTGATACTTCAACCCGCAAAGGCATTTAAGAGTCAAAATATCCCCTCTGGATTTCTGCAGAGGGCGACCCAAAGCATGTTTTCATTCAAGCTGCTTATTGTAAGAAAATCTAATTATTATATTTTTTATTTTCTCATTTGTACCCCACCTGAATCTTAAAAGTCTGCACATCAGGCTTAACCCTGTGTATCTAGTATCACTGCAGCCTGCTGGAAGTGTTTCAGACCCCAGGGCATCATTAAACAGTCTGCCCGTCAGCAGCTGCATTTCCACTTTTTTATTTTATTTTTTTTTAGACATTCTCATAGCTCACATAATTTGTATTTTACAAGCATATTGAGCACAAGCTGACAGTTCATTCATGACCGAATTTGTGCTTTGGACTTGACTAATTTTAATTACTGTCAGAAGCAGGCTGTAATCTTTCTCTCTCTCTTTTTTTTTACTTAAGAGACACAGTAAAAGTCACATAACCAAAATGAAAAATGAGCGTATATATGTGAAAAGACAGAGTCAAACTGAAACAGACCATTAAATATTAATTCCGTAATAAATTGCAGCATTTATATCCATTCATGAGTGAATTTCACACTACAGACACACACCACCTCCAGCAAAAATAGAGCTGAAGGGTAATAAAGAAAGTTGTCCCAACAAACATGTTGGTTTATATATATATATAAAAAAAAAAAAAAAAAAAAAAAAAGACATGGCAGTGCATGCAGTGTCAGGACTTCGTCCCAAAATGCATTTAAAATAAGGCTTTCATCTGGAAACAGAGCGGCAGGCATTGTAAATGGGACATTAAAAGGAATCCCACATCAATTTCCCACACCAAATGCTGCATAACAGGAGTCATTTTGACAAAGTAGCCGTGTGATTATTTTTTTATTTCCATTTGAAAGCAATTAGCTGAAAGGTCCTTCCCTTGAGTTTCTGTGGCAGAATGTGTGGAATGACTCAGGATAATTGCTGTGAAATGAACAGAGCGCCAAGTTAAGAGAAGCACGAAAACGGCAAGGGTTCCCTCTCCATGGAAACGCCCTCTGCCTTTGTCAGTGCACCAGGAAATTAGGCAGCAAGTGATAACGGGGCTGAATGAGTAACAAATGCAGGGGGGCGAGTGATATTTACTCCATTTCAAGCCATTACAGAAATTGAGTGTTTCCCCACGTCTCATGCTGCGTCTACTGAGCGCTGGATACAAGAGGAGGAGGAGGAGGGTCATTAAACATGGCAGCCGCCAGTGACGTGCCGCTGAAAGCTGAACAACACAGCGCTTGGACCACCGATGGGCAGGACAGATATAATGAAGCCAGCGCTGTCAGCGTATGGCAGCGGATGATGATACTGATGCCTGAAAGGAGGACAAGGTGTTAGATGGAAGACAAGTATGAGACAGTGTTTTCTGCTCATCTCAAGTCTTTGCCACAAGCTGCCTCCTCAGCTTCCGCCCTAATTGCTGCCTTGCTTGGAGGCAGATCTCCCTCGGTATGCCTCTCATGTCTGGCCCTATTACGTCAGCTGTGGAGCAATGTGATTGTTATTGTCATTACTCTCATTAGTAATTAAACAGCTACCGGCTCCTTCCCTGCATCTAGCCTGTTTGATTAGGCCTGAGGTCCTGAGATATGGATTTAGCCGGCACAATAATGCAGCTGTAGAAGGCTGCAGTGTGTTGCTGGCTGCAGGCCACACGGCCAAATAGATGCAGACCGAGGAGGAGGAGGAGGAGGAACTCAACCAATCTTAACTTTTTTGTCAGTTAAGCAGACAACCTTCAGCTTTCAGCTTTCTCACCGTGTCCTTGTCGGTAACACCGAAGCATGCACCTCCCTCGGGCTGGAGGACACGGAAATCACCAAAGCAGAGGTGTCAAGAACCTGCCAAACAAATGCAGCAACAGCAGAAGGAAGAAAGTGATTTTACACTCTGAAGTGTGCAGCCAAAGTTCAGACAACTACAGCAAATGGAAGAAGTCACGCTTTGTGTTGCGCTCTTAGTTTTTCAAAGTTTATAGTTTTAAAATGAACAAATTCTACAATGCAGAGTGCCATGGTTCAATTTTGACCTTGTAAAAAGTGCCTGAACAGAAATCTTTTCATGAGGATGTCCTAGTGGTATTTGCAGCTGCAGACATTTAGTCAAGTTTTTAAAGCTTTTACAGATGAACTGTCCTGAGGAGTTGCATCTCTGTTTTAGTTAATCCTCTGTAAAGCTCTTACATGTTAGTGACAATAACAAAATTCACAATTTTAAAACAAATGTAGCCATAATCTGGATTTGTATCACCAAATACTGTACTTCTCAAACATTTGATCCTTCTGTCTACTTTTTAGACCTCTGCTTGAAACTTGTGTACCCATAATAAAATAAGTATATCTCGGCAATAACGAGGTCATTTTGTGCGTCTCCCATTAGAGATTTCTTTCAAAGAAAATGTTCAATTTTGATACAAAACAAAACAAACAAAAAAAATGTACCTTGAAAGTGGTGGTCAGAGATAAATTTTAAATAAACATGTTGGCAGCCATGTTGTATTATGTAACTTTCACTATAAACTTTGGTTTTATCTTTTGTTGTTTTTGTTATTATTGTTGAAATGCTATTAAAAAGTGTTATTAATATCATTTTATTATTGCGTGCTTTCTCCGTCATCTGCTCTGTATCAATGAGTCTGAACACTTCCTTATCAGCTCAGTTCAAACCGGATTTCCTCACAAACTTTAATTAAACACCCCTCCCAAAATGTGTTAGTATTACGTTCAAGTCAACTTTATTTATAAGCACATTTAAAAACAACATATGTTGGCCAAAGTGCTGTACAACTAGCACTTCAGAGTGATAAAATATAAATAAAAACTAGAAATAAAAAAGCAGGACTAAACAATTAAACATAGATAAAATAAATCCAAGGCTAAAGATACAAGTCTACTAAATAGCAGTAAAAAGTGGTAACATGTTTTGGCTCTCTTTCTGGAGATATGACCTTTTTCATTCAATTATGGAGTTAAGATGTGAAAATACTTATATATGCAGGTGAAGAATAAATGAAGATGGTACAAGGCACAAATGAGAAGGGTTTCAGACTTGTCTAAAAAAAAACAAAACAAAAAAAAAGGCGATCCTGATGGATGAATATGACTATCTCACTTGAGTGATGCAGCTGTAGCTTCAAACCTCAGCTAGATTATAAAGTACAACATGTGAACATTATCTCTGCAAAGGTCAAGTCTGATAATGTGAAGCAGAATGAACTTTAGTAGCTTCAGCAATTTGCGATGTTAAGATGCAGCTTTTAACGCAAATTCAGCCAATTAGCGAATTCTGCACGTCTTTGCAATCCTTTATCCGCGCTCCTCCACCCAATGTGTTGCATGCGCTGTCTAAAACCACTGTGAAGCACCATGCGCAACACTTCACTTACCTTGCATGTCCCCCTTTCTCTCTGGCCACTTTCCTTTCAAAACAGCTTTCTAATAAAGACCCCAGATCCTAGAATACTTTCCCAGAGTTCAGCATTAAAATGATCTTAAACTATTTTGCACCAACACTGTAGTGACAAACAAGTCAACAACTGATAAACATTTTTCCACTAAACCCTGCCAGAGTATGAATTAAACGTGCAATCAGATGAGAAAAATCACCACAATAAGTCTATAAAAGTCTGAGTCATATTATACAGTATCTAGTCTATACGTTTTCCCTTTTTTCTCCTGTCTGAACAATAAGTTGCAGCTTTAAGATCTCTCTGCTCAGGGCTGACGCTAGCCATTCAGGTGCCCTAAGCACTGCTGCTTTGTGGTCTCATTTTTTTCTAATCTAACAGCTATTACAAAATATAATTATGAATTCTGTGATGTTTGGGCTTCATTTTTTATTTTTACTGATTACTACTAAAATCAGCCCCATGAGAGGCCAATGCATAAAATGCTAACAGATCAAATAAATATTAAATTCTAAAATTTGTGAAGAGACTTAGTTACAAAACAAAAACAAACAAAAAAAGGATGCCATATGCACTAACATGGCCAAAAAAGCAGCCAGATTTAGAAGAAAATTTGACTAAATGGACAAAAATATCCACAGTGATGCATAGTTTAATGTTAATCTCTCAGTACTCTCAAAGTAGAGTTCCAGATGTAGCCCAAGACCAGTAGAACCAGTATCACAAAACTGGACCATAGAACTGTAAGATGAGAAGGTAAAATCTTAATTAACATAGCTATTTTTGCACTAACAATACCACCAAACATTAAATTTATATAAAAAAAATAATAATGATAAAATGACCATAACATAAAAAAAAAAAAAAAAAGATGTGTGTAATGTCTGAGCACGTCTGTCAGACTTGAGTTTGAGGAAAAATTGAACAGACCACCAGCAGATTGGTGGGTGGGACAGGCTCTAACCGTCTGGTAATCATTAACAACAATAAACAATCAAAATAGTTGTTTTGTATTTTTTATACCAGTTAACATAGTAACAAACTGACATTTTGCATGTAACTGTCATATTCAGCTTGTTACCGTGGTTACAGTCAGCGTAGATTAGATAAAAATATTCTGCTTCTGAAGTAGTGATATTTACAGAGTGTCCTTGAACATGTCAGAAGCTAAATCAATGCAGTGATCGTTGGCACATTTCATTTAAAACTTCTGATTGGCTGGAAGTGAATGGGAGCGTTCTCTTCATGTTTTCTATAAGTGAAAGGAGGATGGAGTGAGATGGTGGGCTGGTGTTACAGCTGTTAGCGGCTAATAGCGATGCTTTTTGTTTTTTGCTGTTGCTCCGGCCCACCACAGTCTGCCTCTTATTGTTAATTTATCGTCAGCAACACTGGATCACACTTTGCCGTTCACAAGGCTGTAAAATGTGTAACGTTAGATATGCTGTGATTATGATCAATCATGTGACAGGTTTTTTTGGTGCCCCCCTGCAACTCTGATCACAGTTTGAGATGCGTGTTGTGGGAGCATCGGCTCTCTTTCTCTTTTCTAGTGTACTTGTTTCAGTACATAATGGTGGAATATACTTAATAGCTAATATTTGAACTAAATTGTGCTTTTGCAAACTTTTAGAAAAGCTGCCACAAAATCCAGCATTTAAGGCTGCCAGAAACTCAAAGAATGCTGCAAAGTCCTGGAGGGACTGAAAATGAGAAAAGCTGTAGAACAGACAGCTGGGGTGTTGTTTCCAAAATGGCCATTTTGGCAAAGTTTGCCTATCTGATGTCAGTGAGGACTTTAGGCTTTAAATGGTTGAGGAAATTCATTTCCTCAAATTATATTTTTTTTAAAATATAGTATTTCCAGTTTTGGATCTTCTTTTATCCTTGATGATGTGATGTGCATTTGGATACAGAATATTTGCAACTCAAGATGCAAACTGATGCTTTTCTGGGGACACAAGTAGATGACAAATCTGAAATGTTTATTTAATACCTGCCTTATGTCTTATGTATGGATAATTTTGACTATATTCTCTATTGTAGGGTGAAAAATAACCCCACTAGCTAAGGCTGTGTAAACAGATCATGATTTAAAACGCTGAAGCTTCTACTTGACTTTCTGCCCTTTAGAAAAAGTTTTATGCCATATTTACTCATGGACTACATGAAAATTTTATGAATGAATGTATAGTAAGTACACTGAGTACTCATTTTATTTGAGGCACCTTCTTAGAGTAAAACTCCAAATTTTGTTGTGTAATTCTTAACAAACATGGAAAATAAAATCTGAAAGCAACTGAAAAACTCACATTTTGGCTCAGTTTCCTACAATGCTTATTTAAACCATTTTTGTCTGTTTTCGTCTGTGTATCTTGAAGCTGCTATCGATAGCAGCAGAAGCTGCAGCAATGTATAAAAATAACAGTAAAAAGAAAAGTTATTATGGGTCAGATAATTAACGTTTTGGGTTGTATTTCAGTGGCTGACTTTCAAACCTTCCACGGAGCATTTATTGTTGTCATGACTCATAGAAGCTACCTCAGACAAATACAGTCTGTCAACATAAAGGCAGAAATCACTGCAGTGACAATTTATCACCGAAGGTGACACCAAAAATCAAAGAGCTCAGACCCTCTGGGATGCCATTTTAAAACCCCAGGGATTCCCTCCCTTTGGGAGTGGAAGAGGGAGATGAGAATAATAGTCTGCGAGTGGAAGAGGGAGTTCAGTAATCGTGCAAGAGTGACAAGGACCCAAAAGCAATTCCTGACTGAGCACTAATCCCCACTTTTTTGTTGAGCACAGAGAGTGAGATAAGCCCAGAGGTTAATGCAGAGGCGTCTCTTCTCTGTCCTCGGCGGTGACAGCCCCTGACAGGCGGACCCCAGCAGCACGCCTTGTTTATGTTAATGTAGGTGGCCCGGGCCAGCTCCCACACTGAGCAGCACAGATAGAGACGTCAGGGGCTCATCAAAGTGGCACTTGCAACCGTTTGGTGGGCTACCTAGGATGTCTGCTTTTCCATTGAGGGCTAGCAGTGGGGGAACACCTGGCAGAGGGTGAGTGGGTGGAAGGGAATGGCTCGCCGTGACCCCCTTCCACCAAATCACCTAGGGATGATTCATCTTCATGATCTTCATGTTTTCTTTGAACCTCACGCGACACCTGGGAGAGGGAGTAACTATATATATATATATATATATATATATATATATATGTATATATGTAAAATAAAAGCTTTATCTATAGGATATTGACTAGTTTCCCTCTGTGTCATTGTCAATACAGTCGTGGACAAAATTGTTGGTACCCTTCGGTTAATGAAAGGAAAAACTCACAGTGGTGACAGAAATAACTTGAATCTGACAAAAGTAATAATAAATAAAAATGCTATGAAATTTAACCATGCTTTTCAACTACGCTTCAACAGAATTATTTAAAAAAAATAAACTCATGAAACAGGCCTGGACAAAAATGATGGTACCCCTAGAAAAGACTGAAAATAATGTGACCAAAGGGACGTGTTAATCCAAGGTGTGTCCACTAATTAGCATCACAGGTGTCTACAATCTTGTAATCAGTGGGCCTATAAATAGGGCTACAGGTAGTCACTGTGCTGTTTGGTGACATGGTGTGTACCACACTCAACATGGACCAGAGGAAGCAAAGGAAAGAGTTGTCTCAGGAGATTAGAAAGAAAATTATAGACAAGCATGTTAAAGGTAAAGGCTATAAGACCATCTCCTAGCAGCTTGATGTTCCTGTGGCTACAGTTGCACATATTATTCAGAAATGTAAGATCCATGGGACTGTAGCCAACCTCCCTGGACGTGGCCGCAGGAGGAAAACTTTCTTTCGTTAACCGAAGGGTACCAACAATTTTGTCCACGTCTGTATATTCAAAACCAGCTATTCATAAAACAACTTGCAGCTTGCATGCAGGTAAAGGTTACTTTTATGTCTTAGCTTCCTCAGATTTATTATTCTCTGGTGACCTTACTTTATAAAAATCTATGTGTGTGTGTGTGTGTGTGTGTGTATTTGACTTTTTTGCTTCTTTTTTCATGAATCACTTAAACAACTCCAGACCTGCTCAAACCAATGAAAATTTCTTGTATTTTCAAGATTTTTAACCCTTTAAATTTACACACACACACACACGTATGAAAAAGTGTTTGCTCCCTTCCTGATTTGTTTTCTCTTCATCTTTGTCACACTTAAATGTTTCAGATCAAATAATTTTAAAAATAAGTAAACACAAGTAAACACAAAAAGTTTTCAAATGAACGTTTTTATTAAGGGCGAAGAAATCCAAACCTACACAGCCCTGTGTAAAAAAGTAATTGCCCCCTAAACCTAATAACTGGTTGGGCCACTCTTAGCAGCAACAACTGGAATCAAGCGTTTGCGATACTTGCAATAAGTCTTTTACAACGCTGTGGAGGAATTTTGACCCGCTCATCTTTGCAGAATTGTTGTAATTCAGCCACATTGGAAGTTTTTCGAGCATGAACCTCCTTTTTAAGGTCATGCCACAGCATCTCAATAGGATTCGGGTCAGAACGTTGACTAGGCCACTCCAAAGTCTTCATTTTGTTTTTCTTCCGCCATTTACAGATGGACTTGAGTTACTGCAAACATGTACGCCACCAGCTGTAGCCATAGCCAAAATAATCATCTAAACCAAAAGCAAGGAAAAGTGTTCAAAATGCCCAATGACGGCATAAAGGTTATATTTGATTTAATTACAGAATATATGAAAAAAAAATGCTCTGATCTGCTCTAATTGGAGGTGGTATCTAAACCCTCCAGGATCAGTCAGAAGCTGCAGCTCTTTACTGTACTTTCCATTCTGTGTTATCTGCTTGTTTATCTGTTTGCTACTCTGAGGTATCACTCTCATCATATGCCTTGTCTCACTGTGATGAATGGCTGTGCCTTTGTGACCTGCCACCACCCCCTCTTGTTTATGTCAGTGTGATGTAGGGCTGACCTGGGGAGCTGTGAGCAAGGTGGGGACATTGAGACAGATGAAGGGTCAGAAACATGTGCTGAGAAGCTTCTCCTCTGGGTCTCCTTCACCTGCGTGTGCTCGACCTGCGCCAGCCTTTCATTCTAATCTGATGATAATGATATTTGCTCAGGACGACCTCTGCTTGCACAGTGTAATTACCCCCCCAGCTTTCTATGATCTCAGCTATTGGAAATCGATGGGCCATAAGAGCGCCCCATCAGAGCTTATTATTATCACCACTCGCTTTTCGTTACAGCGCGATCAGATTTAATATGTTGTCGAGTTTTTAACTGAATGTTTTTTTCTACCCTTTATTCACGTTAGCTACTGTCAGCATTAAGCTGGACTATGAATGAGTGGTCATAAAAAATTTGAATCCTTTAATGGTGCAAGTACCAGAAATCTTTATCTTTAAGTACAGTTTTTAATTCCCTAATCATCCAGTTACACCAAACGGCATCTGGTGATATTTTTGAGTGTTATTTGGTTTCCTTAATGGCGCCTTTTGGCTTCATATCACTCAGCATTTCCATGCTTCCGCATGCATTTGTGAGTGGATGCCTTTTTAAATCAGTTAGGAGGAATCTGCTCTGGATGACACCCTTTATTAGCCACTCATCCAGGGTTAAGTACCCTCAGAAACAGACAGCAGTGGCCATCAGGCAACCCTGCCTCTACACAGCTTTGATTGAGACACTTTGCCACCGTGACCTTCCCAAAGCCTCCTACAAATATACCTTCCTTGTATTGCCGTGGGTACGTGTATGGCCCACCGATCTAAACATTATTTCTACTTCTTCGCCTTTTGAAACTTATTTGAAGAGTAACACAGTGTCTTTGCAGCGACCTTCGAGCTTGTTATTGTTGAGTGTTATCAAAGAGATAAGAGGATCAGAAGTAAGATTTCTTTCAGTGAAGACTCACTTTTTGGACAAAAGTCTCCACCTCATGTACAATTAAACAATAATGATTTGCTTTCTTTGTTCCTGGGAAAGTGCTGTGAAGGTGTTTGCTGTTTATTTGTTGTTTGGATTGGGTCAAGGTTTGAGTTGTATGTCTTAAGTCATACTCCCAGAGCTTCTTTGAGCAGCAATTTCCTTTTATTGACCCCTGTAAAGTGCCTGGCTCAGTAAACATCTAGAGGCTGTCATGTTTTTATGAGCTAAAGGAAACCAATAACATCGGCAATCAGCATTTATTTTAAGATGGCACATTTGCGAGATTTCACTGAGCAGAAGAGATCCTCTGACCTCGGCATAATAAAAGGACATGATTTCTGATAAAACATACATTTTTAGAAAGAAATATGAAAGGGATTAAATCAAAAGGAGAGGGGTCAAAGGATGGAGGAGAGAAGATTGTGGGTGGTCATTGGTGACATGAATTGGTTGTGAAAATGTATTTTTAGCCTAGGACAGAAAAGGTGACAAAGGAGGGGAGGCAGAAGTGATCGATATGTTTGTGCAAAGGGCAGGGGACTGCTGAGACACAACAGTGGAAGCCATGAGTGAAGCAGTCTCTTACGGGGACGCCAAGCTTGGCCAACATGGAAACACAACAAATGAGACGGTAACGGAGACATGGCTGATGGGCAGTGGGCATACTGGACATGGGGCCGTGCTGCAAAGTGACAGGAAAAGTAGATCATGTACAAACTGCATGCTGTTTAAACACTGAAACAAACTTCCAGCAAGGAGACAAAGGAATGTTTTGTTTTATTTTATTATTTAACATTTATTCAGTTTTTTGCTCTGCACTTCAGGTGGTTGTTAACACGATGCCATGAAGGAAAGACATCAGCAATGGTCTAAGAGAACCAACTGTTGCTGCCCATCAATCTGGGAAGGGTTATAAAACTATTTAGAGTCCATCTTACTACAGCAAAAACTATTATTTACATGTGGAAAACATTCAAGACAGCTTCTAATCTTCCCACCAAGTCAGACCATTCTATTCTCAGAGAACCTGAAGAAACCCAAGAGCTACATCTCAGGCTCTCCAAGCCTCAGTTAGCATGTTAAATGTTAAAGTTCATGTCAGTCCAATAAGAAAAAGACTCGACCAGTATGGCTTGTTTGAAAGGGTTGCAGGAGAAAGCCTCTTCTCTCTAAAAAACAAACAAACAACAAAACAACAAAAAAACGTGTCTTAACAACTTAGGTTTGTAAAACTGCATCTGAACAAATCACAAGAATCCTGGAACAACGTTCTTTGGACAGACCAGACCAAAGTGGAGATGTTTGGTCAGAATAAACAGCAGTGTGTTTGGAAAAAAAAACATTAATTAGGTTTAGTTAAATAATTAAAAGTTCAGTATGCCCAATTGTTATTCATCTGAGGTTGTATATTTTCAATTTTAAGACCTGGTAAAAATGACTTGATATGCAAATATTTAGATTTGAAAGAGAGTTTCTTTTTCTGTGGGACAACAGTTTTAGCAACAGCTGACTTAACTTCATTAGCAGACTGTGCAGCATTAGAGGAAAATGATCCAAACAAGTTAATTCTGGTAGATGCCAATCTTATGTTTGACAATGCAAATATTTCATTTGAATTAAGCATATTAAGGATTTAAATAATTCTATTTTTATTTTCCATAACTGGCAATAAAAAGACAGGGAAAAGCTGGTTTTGATGAGGAGGAAGAGAATAAATGGATGTTTCTTCATATACAATATATGCTTATATCTTCACCATTTGGACAGTGATTCTGTCATAAGCATAAACAAGAATCCTTGTTGGATGTTAAAGAACTGCCTTGACTTACCAGAACATGGCATCTGCCATGCAACACAGAAGTCTTCTTGTCTTCTTACCTCCCAGAGATTATTGGTCCCAGACCTCATGCTGTTCTCCAAACAGTAGATTCACACAGAACAGAAATAAATCAACTAATAAACAGCATGCTGAAAGCGATTTTGACAAAGAAATCTGTCATACTACATCGTACAGCAGAGTTTAAAGTCAGTCCTTGAGGGCCACCGTTCTGCAGGTTTTGGCTGTTTCCTGCTGAAGCACACCTGAATCAGGTGAATGGATCAACCTGACTGGGTACAACTTGACAACAGCTTGTTGTCAAGTTGTTCCATTTGATTTGAATCAGGTGTGTTGGTGCAGTGAAACATCTAAAGTCTGCACGATTGTGGCCCTTGAGCACCGGATCTGGACACCCCTGACATAGAATAACAGTCCAAACAGCTTTCTCCATATTTTTCTCCTGTGTGAATCAATGTCCAGTCTCCTGACTGGGAGTCTTTAGTTCATTTTCCATCAAGGGATCCAGCTCAGGGTGGGACTGTAAACCCCGATCTCGATTGCATTTCCACAGACAACCATACCCTTACCTGGTAGATGGGGGGGTATACGCCAGATATTGAATAATACAGCGAAACAAGGAAGGACAATTGTGGACATCCAGCAGTTTGTGTCTTTTCTTCTTGGCACATGGTTTCAAACAACCAAATAAACTAAGGAATATTTAAACACGATCCTTGTCCCATGTTGTTTTTAGTGTAGAGTGACACGAGAAGTGATTATTCTTTCGACCAATCAATGAACTGCAGTGTGTCAAACTTTAATCTTTAGGGTCGGATTGGATTTTTTGACACCGTTCCAAGTTTTGCCTATGGAAACACAAAAAATGCATATTGACCGCTCCCTTATCGACCTGGACCCCTTGGTGGAAATTAGGCTTTTGAGTCTTGTCCTTCCCACCTTTGACTGGGCGTAGTCGACTACTGTATGACCGAGTAAGTCAAGACTAAAGAGTAGTATGTTTAAGTAACTCAGTAACTTTAAAGCATATATCCAGGTAGCAGAATATTGATTAGATATAATCAATCAGGTCTGACCAAACAGGGTCGAAGGGTTCCAGGAACAAGTGGAGAGGATTCATTTCATTATATGAACAAAATTACTCTCAGCCGGCTCTGTAAGTCCTTAAAAAACTTGTTTTCTGGATGCTGGTGACCAAACGCTGACAGATTCTTCTCTCAAGATGACTTCTAGGAAGGACAGCTTTATTCTGTTGTTGCCGTCCCTGGCAATCAGTCAAAACGTCTGCACTTCTGACACCAAAAATATGGAAGAAACGATTTGTTATTACCAAATAAGCCTCAGTGAATGAGTCTCAAACCAAACAAACGTCTTTCTGCATTTTAATAAGCTGTTTGACCAGCGAGTGGCCATCACAGTGATTTCATATTGCTGTCTGTGGATACTTGGTTGAAGACTTTTTCTCTGTCACATCATTTATATCACACAGGAATTTTATCTCTTATGTAGTTCTCAGCATACATAAAACAGTTATCAGTAATTACATCCTGAGCTGTCTGCCTATTGTTCTTGCACACGCTGACCTGGCTTTTATTTCCCTGACGCAAGTTAGACACATCTTCACAGCAATCATATCTAAGTGCTTATCATATAAACAGTATTATTGTTTGCATCATATCTTAAGTAGATACCTTTGTATGACAACAAATGAATATCATCCTCAGCAGGGCATGATATACAATCTTAGCAAAATACCTCAAGCAGCAGCTGTTTGACCACATCAAACCAAAGGAAAGTAAAACTCGCAGATGGTTCAGTCTTTAAAAGATATTTCCATCATGGATAAAATGGGTCACTTCAGATTAATAGTGCCTTGTCTTTAAGAAAGTCTATTTGGAAATTCAGACTAATTCAGACTAGCTATCTTTCAAGAATCAAAATCAAGAAGCTCTAGTTCTGGTTTTGGTTTTCATTTCATTTGAATGTTTGCACACATGCATGCATGTTGTGTGTCTGCATGTTGCAATGTTTCATCAGCTGAAGAAAACCTCACTCACTGAATCCAAGTTTCCATCCATCCACTACGGGAAACAGGAACAGGAAAATGATGACAGCACAAAAAGAAAAAAAAAATCTGGGATGATTAGTTTGCTTTAGATGTTGCGTATTTAGGTTATCATTCTGGTTCCTGGTTCCTTATGTCTGTGCTGGAAGTCTATAGTGGATATATTTCTGGACCATCCGGCATGATTCACAGTCACCCAACTTTTAAGAGCTTGATGGCAAACAAATTTTCTCCGACAAATTTCTCACCATACTTCTATTTCAAAGCTTGGTTGATCTTTACCTCCAACTTTTGTATTTTACCACAGTGTGTGCGTATGTGTATTTTTTCTAACTTCACGTGCGTGTGCGTGTCCATACATGCGTGTATTTCACTCAGCTGTGACTGGTTAAATGATTTCTTGAAGGGGCTATAGAGCGGCCATTTCATTTAGGCACCTAATAACAGTCAGGTCACACAGTGCCCCAGCTGATCCTCTTTGATATGGTCTTTGCACTTGCCCAAGCCCTCTTTCACAGGTGCCAATCATTACAATCAAGCCTCCATTCCCACCATCTCCCCCCCAAGCCCTGAGGGTGCACAGTGGCTTCACAGCAGGTTGAGGAGGAGAGTTTAATCTGGCCCCTGTTTTGACAGATGGGTCATATTCTTTGACCTTTGCTAACACCTATGGCAATGCTATTCTTCTGTTTCTATGAAATACATTTACAGTAAATAAAAAAAACTTGAAGTATTTTTTACTTAAAATATTTCTCTGGATGACATATATATATATATAATGTTTGTTTATTTATTTTTTGCAGTGCAGGCACATTTCAGCTGGTCTGAGAATTCAAACAGGTCATCTGGCAAAAGTTGCTCATTTCAAAAAAGGCCAAGGGTCAAAGGTGAGCCCAGTTTCCAGATCTCATGAATTGCTGGCTGCACATTATATTTAGCGAACGGCTGGGCCCAACACTGCCCTTTTCTGAGATGAATTACTGACTTCATTGCTTTCCCTCACCGAACTAGTCAGTGGTAAACCAATGACAGCAAGACAGAAATCAAATTGAACTGGAGATCAAATCAGGGCAACAGGCGCCAAAGGCAGCGTCACCTTTAATGAAAGCTTGTAGACCAACTGTCCTTTTTTATAACATTTGTTTGGTGCTGTAACATTTCTTAGGAAGAAGTGAATCTGGCAGATTCAGCTTGACGTGAGTAAGGTCATAAAAATCTTATCACTGTAGCTTGTTACTGTGTTATCAGTGAGATGTGATTATTTTGCTAAAGAACTGTTTGTTTAAATATTGCAACTGAAAAAGAAGCAAATCCAGTATACAAATATGGGCTATAACATTTACTGTAGATCCTCATTGGAGCTAATCTGTTAAATTTACAATACAAAGCATTAGTTTTACCCTCTGGGGTCGAGGATATAATTGGCCATTTTTTACTTCTTTTGTTTTAACATTTAAATTTCACCTTTAGAACTCGTTGCTGTGTTTTTTTTATCATTCTTTTCAGCAAAGCCTCACATGTGGAATTCTACTATTAATTTTTGCATTTTGACAAACTGTATTAACAAACTGGGTCTAAAATCACACAAAAAACATAGAATTCCAGTAGGTAAACGTTTCATTAGCATAG